>NC_088633.1:438021-462373 GCF_036013475.1 Columba livia | reverse complement strand
TATTGACCCACACATTGACCCATAACTGACCCACACATCGACCCACACATTGACCCATAACTGACCCACACATTGACCCACACATTGACCCACACATTGACCTATAACTGACCCACACATCGACCCACACATTGACCCATAACTGACCCACACATTGACCCACACATTGACCCATAACTGACCCACACATTGACCCACACATTGACCCATAACTGACCCACACATTAACCATACTGATCCACACATTGACCCACACATTGACCTATAACTGACCCACACATCGACCCACACATTGACCCATAACTGACCCACACATTGACCCACACATTGACCCACACATTGACCCATAACTGACCCACACATCGACCCACACATTGACCCATAACTGACCCACACATTGACCCACACATTGACCCACACATTGACCCATAACTGACCCACACATCGACCCACACATTGACCCATAACTGACCCACACATTGACCCACACATTGACCCACACATTGACCCATAACTGACCCACACATCGACCCACACATTGACCCATAACTGACCCACACATTGAACCACACATTGACCCATAACTGACCCACACATCGACCCACACATTAACCCATAACTGATCCACACATTGACCCACACATTGACCCATAACTGACCCACACATCGACCCACACATTGACCCATAACTGACCCACACATTGACCCACACATTGACCCATAACTGACCCACACATCGACCCACACATTGACCCATAACTGACCCACACATCGACCCACACATTGACCCATAACTGACCCACACATTGACCCACACATTGACCCACACATTGACCCATAACTGACCCACACATCGACCCACACATTGACCCATAACTGACCCACACATTGACCCACACATTGACCCATAACTGACCCACACATCGACCCACACATTGACCCATAACTGACCCACACATTGACCCACACATTGACCCATAACTGACCCACAGAGACCCATAGAGACCCACAACTGACCCACAACTGACCCACAGGGACCCATAACTGACCCACACATCGACCCACACATCGACCCATAGAGACCCATAACTGACCCATAACTGACCCACAGTGACCCACACATCGACCCACACATTGACCCATAGAGACCCATAACTGACCCACAACTGACCCATAACTGAGCCACACATTGACCTATAACTGACTCATAGAGACCCACAGAGACGATAGGGACCCATAGAGACCCTCTGCTCCCCAACCACCCCATAGCTGCCCCCCAACCCCCAGTTTACCCCAATCACCCCCCAGCCCCACGGCTGCCCCACAGCCACCCCCAGCCCCACGGCTGCCCCATAACCACCCCCAGCCCCACGGCAGCCCCATAACCGCCCCCAGCCCCACGGCAGCCCCATAACCCCCCCCAGCCCCATGGCTGCCCCATAACCACCCCCAGCCCCACGGCTGCCCCATAACCACCCCAGCCCCATGGCTGCCCCATAGCGGCCCCCAGCCCCACAGCTGCCCCATAGCCGCCCCCAGCCCCACAGCTGCCCCATAACCACCCCCAGCCCCACGGCTGCCCCATAACCGCCCCAGCCCCACGGCTGCCCCATAACCACCCCCAGCCCCACGGCTGCCCCATAACCGCCCCCAGCCCCACGGCTGCCCCATAACCACCCCAGCCCCACGGCTGCCCCATAACCACCCCAGCCCCACGGCTGCCCCATAGCCACCCCCAGCCCCACAGCTGCCCCATAACCGCCCCAGCCCCACGGCTGCCCCATAACCGCCCCCAGCCCCAGGGCTGCCCCATAACCGCCCCAGCCCCACAGCTGCCCCATAACCACCCCAGCCCCACGGCTGCCCCATAACCGCCCCCAGCCCCACGGCTGCCCCATTAACCGCCCCCAGCCCCACGGCTGCCCCATAGCGGCCCCCAGCCCCACGGCTGCCCCATAACCACCCCAGCCCCACAGCTGCCCCATAACCACCCAGCCCCACAGCTGCCCCATAACCACCCCAGCCCCACGGCTGCCCCATAACCCCCCCCAGCCCCACAGCTGCCCATAACCACCCCAGCCCCACAGCTGCCCCATAACCACCCCCAGCCCCACAGCTGCCCCATAACCACCCCAGCCCCACGGCTGCCCCATAACCACCCCCAGCCCCACAGCTGCCCCATAACCACCCCAGCCCCACAGCTGCCCCATAACCACCCCCAGCCCCACAGCTGCCCCATAACCACCCCCAGCCCCACAGCTGCCCCATAACCACCCCAGCCCCACGGCTGCCCCATAACCCCCCCCAGCCCCACAGCTGCCCCATAACCACCCCAGCCCCACAGCTGCCCCATAACCACCCCCAGCCCCACAGCTGCCCCATAACCACCCCCAGCCCCACAGCTGCCCCATAACCGCCCCAGCCCCACGGCTGCCCCATAACCACCCCAGCCCCATGGCTGCCCCATAACCACCCCCAGCCCCACGGCTGCCCCATAACCGCCCCAGCCCCACGGCTGCCCCATAGCGGCCGCGCTGACCTCGCCGGGGGGCGCGTGGGGCTGCTCGATGGTGACGAAATAGGCCGGGATGCGATGGCCCCACCAGAGCTGCCGCGAGATGCACCAGTCCCTGCGGGGAGATGTGGGGCTGCCCCATAGCGCGGGGGGCTGGGGGGAGGGGCTTGTGGGGCTGCAGTTATGGGGCAGGGGACGGGGGCTGGGATTCCCACAGGGCTATGGGGCAGGAGTTATGGGGCAGCACTTATGGGGCAGGACCCCCAGGGCTATGGGGCAGAGATCCCACTGGCACTATGGGGCAGGAGCACCCCCTCCGGTGCTATGGGTCAGGGCTATGGGGTGGGGGGCGGGGCCACAGGACAGGGGGCGGAGCCACAGGCCCAGGAGGTGGAGTCCCATGACAGGGGGTGGAGCCAGAAACAGGGGGTGGAGCCAGAAACAGGGGGTGGAGCCACAGGGTAAGAGGTGGAGTTACAGGACAAGGGGTGGAGCCAGAAGTCCAGTGGGTGGAGCCAAAGACCGGGGGCGTGGCCAGGACGGGGGGCGGAGCAACAAGTCCAGTGGGTGGGGCTATAGGACAGGGGGTGGAGTCACAAGCTCAGGGGTGGGGTCAGAAGCCCAGGAGGTGGAGCCACAGAACAGGGGTGGAGCCAAAAGCCCAGGGGGTGGAGCCATAGGACAGGGGGTGGAGTCAGAACCAGGGGGTGGAGCCACAAGCCCAGGGGGTGGAGCCAGGAGCAGGGGGTGGTGCCACAGGACAGGGCGTGGAATTACAGGACAGGGGGCGGAGCCACAAGCCAGGAGGTGGAGCCTCAGCCCAAGGGGGTGGAGCCAGAACCAGGGGGTAGAGCCACAGCCCCAGGGGGCGGGGCCAGATCCAGGGGGTGGGGCCACAGGACAGGGGGTGGGGCCACAGCCCCAGGGGGGCGGGGCCAGAACCAGGAGGTGGGGCCACAGGATGGGGTGGAGCCACAGCCCCAGGGGGTGGGGCCAGAGCCCCAGGGGGAGGGGCCTGAACCAGGGGGTGGGGCCAGAGCCCATGGGGGAGGGGGCAGAGCCCCAGGGGGAGGGGCCACAGGACAGGTGAGCCCAGGGGGCGTGGCCACAGGCCAGGGGGTGGGGCCAGCGCGGGGGGCGGGGCCGGAGGGGGCGGGCTCACCGGATGTTGTCCATCCACTGGAACCAGGTGCGGGCGTGGCTGGGGGGGCGGAGCCGGAGCTGCCCCGCCCGCACGGCCCCGCCCGCGGCCGCGCCCAGCTCCCCGCAGCGCAGGTACCACTGCGGCTTCAGCAGCGGCTCCACCACGTCCCCCGAGCGGCTGCCGAACCGCCGGCCGGTCACCCACCGGGACCCACCGCCACCACGGGGACCACGGGGACCCACAGACCCATCGCTGACCCACGGGGACCACGGGGACCACGGGGACCCATGGGACCCACGGGGACCCATAGGGACCCACAGGGACCCATAGGGACCCATGGGGACCCATCGCTGACCCACGGCGACCACGGGGACCCACGGGGACCCATGGGGACCATGGGGACCCACAGACCCATCGATGACCCACGGGGACCCACCGCGACCCACGGTGACCACCGGGACCCAGGGGGACCACGGGGACCACGGGGACCACCGGGACCACGGGGACCACGGGGACCCACGGGGACCCATAGGGACCCACAGGGACCCACAGGGACCCACGGGGACCCATAGGGACCCATGGGGACCCATCGCTGACCCACGGGGACCACGGGGACCCACAGGGACCCATAGGGACCATGGGGACCCACAGACCCATCGATGACCCACGGGGACCCACCGCGACCCACGGCGACCACCGGGACCACGGGGACCACGGGGACCACGGGGGACCCACGGGGACCCATCGCTGACCCACGGCGACCACGGGGACCCACAGACCCATCACTGACCCATGGGGACCCACGGGGACCCACAGACCCATCGCTGACCCATGGGGACCCACGGGGACCACGGGGACCACGGGGACCACGGGGACCGACAGACCCATCACTGACCCACGGGGACCCACAGGGACCCATAGGGACCCACAGGGACCCACAGACCCATCGCTGACCCATGGGGACCCACAGGGACCCATCACTGACCCATAGAGACCCATAGACCCATAGCGACCCATGGGGACCCATCACTGACCCACAGGGACCCACAAGGACCCACAGTGACCCGTAGGGACCCACAGACCCATCGCTGACCCATTGAGACCCATGGAGACCCATAGTGACCCATAGAGACCCATAGCGACCCACGGGGACCCATAGAGGCCCATCACTGACCCATAGAGACCCATAGGGACCCATGGGGACCCATCACGGACCATAGGGACCCATAGGGACCCATAGCGACCCACAGACCCATCACTGACCCATAGAGACCCATAGAGACCCATTGATAGAATAGCGCCCCATAGCGCCCCATAGCGCCCCATAGCGCCCCACAGCGCCCCATAGCGCCCCATAGCACCCCATAGCACCCCATAGCGCCCCACAGCGCCCCCCACCTGCAGATCGGCACCACCATGGGGTTCTCGGTGACCCCCCGGAACAGCCCCCGCTGCTTCAGCGCCTCCAGAACAGCCGCGCGGGCAGAGAAACGGGGCAGCCCCTGGGGGCGGGGCCACGTCAGGACCCCAGGGACCCCACATGACCCCCAGTGACCCCCAATAACCCCCAGTGACCCCCAATAACCCCCAGGGTCCCAAACCCCCAGTGACCCCAAATAACCCCCAGGGTCCTAAACCCCCAGTGACCCCAAATAACCCCCAGGGTCCTAAACCCCCCAGTGACCCCAAATAACCCCCAGGGTCCTAAACCCCCAGTGACCCCAAATAACCCCCAGGGTCCCAAACCCCCAGTGACCCCAAATAACCCCCAGGGTCCTAAACCCCCAGTGACCCCAAATAACCCCCAGGGTCCTGAACCCCCAGTGACCCCAAATAACCCCCAGGGTCCTAAACCCCCAGTGACCCCAAATAACCCCCAGGGTCCTAAACCCCCAGTGACCCTGAGTCACGTCCCCCCACGTCCCCCCATCCCTCTGTCTGTCCCCATGTCCCTGTGACCCCCATGTCCTCATGTCCCCCACATCACCCCCATGTCCCCACGTCCCTATGTCCTCATTGACCCCCATGTCCATGGTCCCCCCATATCCCCACGTCCCCCCATGTCCCCTGTGTCCCCATGTGCCCCTGTCCCCTTGTCTGTCCCCATGTCCCCCCATTTCCCCACCATGTCCCCATGTCCCGATATCCCCCCATGTCCCCCCCATGTCCCAAGCCCCCTATGTCCCCAAGTCCCCCCATGTCCCCATGTCCCCCAATACTCCTGTCTGTCCCCACGTCCCCCCATATCCCCCATGTCCCCATGTGCCCCTGTCCCCTTGTCTGTCCTCATGTCCCCTCCATGTCCCCATGTCCCCCTGTCCCCCCATTTCCCCCATGTCCCCATGTCCCCCCATACTCCTGTCTGTCCCCACGTCCCCCCATGTCCCCATGTCCCCCCATGTCCCCATACTCCTGTCTGTCCCCATGTCCCCCCATGTCCCCAAGCCCCCCCGTGTCCCCATGTCCCCCCGTGTCCCCATGTCCCCCCATGTCCCCCCGTGTCCCCATGTCCCCCCGTGTCCCCCATGTCCCCCCATGTCCCCCCGTGTCCCCATGTCCCCCCGTGTCCCCATGTCCCCCCGTGTCCCCCGGTCCGTCCCCGCCCGTGTGTCACCAGGAAGGGCTGGGGCACGTTCTCCATGGTGCCGTCGTCCCCGATCACCGTCACCATGTCCAGCCCGTGCCGCTGCCCCACCTCGAAATCCGTGGGGTCGTGGGCGGGCGTCACCTTCACCGCCCCTGCGGGACACGCCCCCGACACGCCCCTCAGGACACGCCCCCCCGGGACATGCCCCGCCCCCTCCCCCCCGGACACACCCACAGCCAACACACCCACCCACAGGCCCCCTGGGTTGGACAGAGCAGCCCCTTGGCCACGCCCCCTCCATAAGCCACGCCCCTTAACCCACGCCCACCTAAACCCCGTCCACTAAGCCACACCCTCCTTCAGTCACGCCCACCCACACATTTACACCCACTGTAGGCCACACCCACTGCTTAAGCCACGCCCCCTCAAGCTCCCCAAGTCCCACCCCATTAACCCACGCCCGCCTAATCCACGCCCCCTCATTTAGTCCCGCCCCCTAAAGCCACACCCACATTAAACTACACCCCTCTTTAAGCGTCCCATGCCACGCCCCCTTAGACCACAACCAGCCTTAAGCCACGCCCCCAGGTCACACCCCCTTTTCACACCTGGTCTCCCAAATCAAGCCCCACCCCCTCAGGCTCCGCCCCCTTTTTGGCCACACATCCCCTTGTGTCGTGTCCCCCCCCCCCCCCCAGTGACCCCAAATAACCCCCAGGGTCCCAAACCCCCCAGTGACCCCAAATAACCCCCAGGGTCCCAAACCCCCCCGTGACCCCAAATAACCCCCAGGGTCCTAAACCCCCAGAGCCCCCCGAGCCCCCTCACCCGTCCCAAACTGGGGGTCCACGAAGGGGTCGTGCAGCACCGGGAGGCTCCGCCCCGTGAACGGGTGACGAACCCGACGCCCCCGTAGGTGCTGGGGGGGGGGCGGGGCCACATCAGCCACGCCCAACCCGGTAGACCACGCCCCCTCCCAAGCTCCACCCACTCCGAGCCTTGCTGTCCCCGCCTCCCCCCCGGGGTGTGTCCCATTGAGGGGGATCTATGGGGCTGGGGGCATTGCTATAGGTCTCGGGGGGGTCTCTATGGGTCCCTATGTATCTGGGGGGTATGTATGGGTCTCTATGGCTCTCTATGGGTCCCTATGGGTCTCTATGGCTCTGGGGGGTCTGTGTTGGTCCCCATGGGTCTCTATGGGTCTGGGGGGTCTGTGTTGGTCCCCATGGGTCTCTATGGGTCTGGGGGGTCTGTGTTGGTCCCCATGGGTCTCTATGGGTCTGGGGGGTCTGTATGGGTCCCCATTGGTCTCTATGGGTCTGGGGGGTCTGTATGGGTCCCTATGGGTCTCTATGGGTCTGGGGGGTCTGTGTTGGTCCCCATGGGTCTCTATGGGTCTGGGGGGTCTGTGTTGGTCCCCATGGGTCCCTATGGGTCTGGGGGGTCTGTATTGGTCCCTATGGGTCTCTATGGGTCTGGGGGGTCTGTATGGGTCCCCATGGGTCTCTATGGGTCTGGGGGGTCTGTGTTGGTCCCCATGGGTCTCTATGGGGCTGGGGGGTCTGTGTTGGTCCCCATGGGTCCCTATGGGTCTGGGGGGTCTGTATGGGTCCCCATGGGTCCCTATGGGTCTGGGGGGTCTGTGTTGGTCCCCATGGGTCCCTATGGGTCTGGGGGGTCTGTATGGGTCCCCATGGGTCCCTATGGGTCTGGGGGGTCTGTATGGGTCCCCATGGGTCCCTATGGGGCTGGGGGGTCTGTGTTGGTCCCCATGGGTCTCTATGGGTCTGGGGGGGTCTGTGTTGGTCCCCATGGGTCTCTATGGGTCTGGGGGGTCTGTGTTGGTCCCCATGGGTCCCTATGGGTCTGGGGGGTCTGTGTTGGTCCCCATGGGTCTCTATGGGTCTGGGGGGTCTGTGTTGGTCCCCATGGGTCCCTATGGGTCTGGGGGGTCTGTATGGGTCCCCACGGTCCCCACTCACCGAGTACCGCGGGTCGTCGGGGTTCACGGCCACGGCCACGTCCCCCAGCATGGTCTCCAGGCGCGTGGTGGCCACCACCAGCTCCTCCCGAGGCCCCTCCCCTGGGCGGGGCCACAGAAAGGGGGCGGGGCCATGGGGAAAGGGGCGGGGGCAGGGATGAAGGAGGTGGGGCCACGGCGAAAGGGGGCGGGGACATGGGGGGAAGGGGGCGTGGCATGGGGAAAGGGGGCGGGGTCACAATGGGGCAGAGTCAAGAAAGGGGGTGGGGTCAGAAATAGGGGGCGGGGTCAGAAATAGGGGGTGGGGTCACAAATAGGGGGCGGGGTCAGAAATAGGGGGCGGGGTCAGAAATAGGGGGTGGGGTCAGAAATAGGGGGCAAAGTCAGAACACGGGCCAAGTCCCCCCCTAATTCCCCCTATGGGGCAGCCCCCCAATTTTTGGGGTGCCCCCCAATTTCGGGTCCCCCCCAATTTCAGGTCCCCCCCATTCTGGGATCCCCCAACTTTTTAGGGTTCCCCCCTTTTGGGGTCCCCCCATTTTTGGTTTCCCCCACTTTAGGGTTCCCTCGTTTTTGGGTCCCCCCATTTTTGGTGTATCCTTGGTTTTGGTCTCCCCCACTTTAGGGACCAACCATTTCAGGGTTCCCCCCCACTTTTTGGGGTCCTCCCACTTCAGGGTCCCCCCTTTTGGGGTCCCCCCATTTTGAGTGCCCCCCCCCCCATTTTGTCCCCCCCCTATTTTGGGGTCACCCACCGTCCCCCTCCAGCTCGTAGGCGAACTGCACCAGCACCCCGAACTCCACGGGCTCCTCGTACCCCGGAACCTTCAGCAGCGTCCGGCCCCCCAGCTCCCGCTTCTCCACCTGCGGCACCGGGGGGGCACCCCATGGACCCCAAAACAGCCCCGGACCCCAAATAACCCCCGGTGACCCCAAATAACCCCCCCAGGGACCCCAAATAACCCCCAGGGTCCTAAACCCCCCAGTGACCCCAAATAACCCCCAGGGTCCCAAATCCCCCGTGACCCCAAATAACCCCCAGGGTCCCAAACCCCCAGTGACCCCAAATAACCCCCAGGGTCCTAAACCCCCTGTGACCCCCAATGACCCCCAGGGTCCCAAACCCCCAGTGACCCCAAATAACCCCCAGGGTCCTAAACCCCCAGTGACCCCAAATAACCCCCAGGGTCCTAAACCCCCAGTGACCCCAAATAACCCCCAGGGTCCTAAACCCCCAGTGACCCCAAATAACCCCCAGGGTCCCAAACCCCCAGTGACCCCAAATAACCCCCAGGGTCCTAAACCCTCAGTGACCCCAAATAACCCCCAGGGTCCCAAACCCCCCAGTGACCCCAAATAACCCCCAGGGTCCTAAACCCCCAGTGACCCCAAATAACCCCCAGGGTCCCAGACCCCCCGGTGACCCCAAATAACCCCCAGGGTCCTAAACCCCCAGTGACCCCAAATAACCCCCAGGGTCCTGAACCCCCAGTGACCCCAAATAACCCCCAGGGTCCTAAACCCCCAGTGACCCCCAATAACCCCCAGGGTCCTAAACCCCCAGTGACCCCCAATGACCCCCAGGGTCCCAGACCCCCCGTGACCCCATGACCCCGCGCCCCCACCTCGATGTCGGCGATGGCGGAGCGCAGGGCGCAGCTCCAGTGCACCAGCCGGGTGCTCCGGTACACCAGCCCCCCGTCGTGCAGCCGCACAAACGCCTCGGTCACCGCGCGGGACATGCGCTGGGGGGGGGGATGGGCGTCAGGGGACACCGAGCGACCCCCCGGGACCCCCCGGGTATGGGGACAGACACATAGAGAACATAGGGACCATAGGGACACACAGGGAGCCATAGGGACACATAGAGAACATAGGGACCATAGAGACACATAGAGACCCATAGACACCATAGAGACCATAGAGACCATAGGGACACATAGAGACCATAGAGACCATAGAGACCATAGAGACCCATAGAGACCATAGGGACACATAGAGACCATAGAGACCATAGAGACCATAGAGACCCATAGAGACCATAGAGACCATAGGGACACATAGAGACCATAGAGACCATAGAGACCCATAGAGACCATAGAGACCATAGAGACCATAGAGACCATAGGGACACATAGGGACCCATAGGGACCGTGGAGACCCATAGAGACCCATAGGGAGCCCCCAGACTCATAGGGACCCATAGAGAGCCATAGGGACCCATAGGGACACACAGAGATCCATAGGGACCATAGAGACCCACAGGGACCCATAGACACCCATAGAGACCCCATAGAGATCCCGCCAGACCCTTAGAGACACATAGAGACCCATAGGGACCCATAGAGACCATAGAGACCCATAGGGACCCATAGAGACCATAGAGACCCATAGAGACCCATAGAGACCCATAGAGACCCATAGAGACCCATAGAGACCCCCCAGACCCATAGAGACCCATAGGGACCCATAGAGACCCATAGGGACCCATAGAGACCATAGAGACCCATAGGGACCCATAGAGACCATAGAGACCCATAGAGACCCATAGAGACCATAGAGACCATAGAGACCCATAGAGACCCATAGAGACCCATAGAGACCCATAGGGACCCATAGAGACCCATAGAGACCATAGAGACCATAGAGACCATAGAGACCCATAGAGACCCATAGAGACCATAGAGACCCATAGAGACCCATAGAGACCATAGAGACCATAGAGACCATAGAGACCCATAGAGACCATAGGGACCCATAGAGACCATAGAGACCCATAGAGACCATAGGGACCCATAGAGACCCATAGAGACCATAGAGACCATAGAGACCCATAGAGACCCATAGAGACCCATAGAGACCCATAGAGACCCATAGAGACCCATAGAGACCCATAGGGACCCATAGAGACCCATAGAGACCATAGAGACCATAGAGACCCATAGAGACCATAGAGACCCATAGAGACCCATAGAGACCATAGAGACCATAGAGACCCATAGAGACCCATAGAGACCCCCCGCCCCACAGACCCCGCCCCACAGACCCCCAGCCCCATAGAGACCCCCAGCCCCACAGACCCCGCCCCACAGACCCCCCGCTCTCACGGGGTCCATGGTGAAACAGGCTCGTTCCCAGTCCAGAGACGCCCCCAAGCGCCGCAGCTGCTGGTAGATCCGGTCGCCCTTTCTATGGGGAGATGTGGGGAGATGTGGGGCAGGGGGACACCACCACAGGGCAGCTGTGGGGCAGCTATGGGGCGCTATGGGGCAGTCATAGAGTACTTACCATAGACCAGTTATGGGGCAAGCATGGCAGTTATAGGGCAGCTATGGGGCAGCTATGGGGCAGCTATTACAGACCAGTCACGTGGCAACCACAGCCTGGTTATAGGGCACTTATGGGGCACTTATGGGGCAGCTATGGGGCGCTATGGGGCACTCACTCTCTCCTCCAGCCCCACACCTCCTGCAGGAACCGCTCTCTATGGGGCGCTATGGGGCGCTATGGGGCGCTATGGGGCGCTATGGGCACTCACTCTCTCCTCCAGCCCCACACCTCCTGCAGGAACCGCTCTCTATGGGGCGCTATGGGGCGCTATGGGGCACTCACTCTCTCCTCCAGCCCCACACCTCCTGCAGGAACCGCTCTCTATGGGGCAGCTATGGGGCGCTATGGGGCGCTATGGGGCACTCACTCTCTCCTCCAGCCCCACACCTCCTGCAGGAACCGCTCTCTATGGGGCGCTATGGGGCGCTATGGGGCGCTATGGGGCGCTATGGGGCACTCACTCTCTCCTCCAGCCCCACACCTCCTGCAGGAACCGCTCTCTATGGGGCGCTATGGGGCGCTATGGGGCGCTATGGGGCAGCTATGGGGCAGCTATGGGGCGCTATGGGGCGCTATGGGGCACTCACTCTCTCCTCCAGCCCCACACCTCCTGCAGGAACCGCTCTCTATGGGGCGCTATGGGGCGCTATGGGGCAGCTATGGGGCGCTATGGGGCGCTATGGGGCACTCACTCTCTCCTCCAGCCCCACACCTCCTGCAGGAACCGCTCTCTATGGGGCGCTATGGGGCGCTATGGGGCAGCTATGGGGCGCTATGGGGCGCTATGGGCACTCACTCTCTCCTCCAGCCCCACACCTCCTGCAGGAACCGCTCTCTATGGGGCGCTATGGGGCGCTATGGGGCAGCTATGGGGCGCTATGGGGCGCTATGGGGCACTCACTCTCTCCTCCAGCCCCACACCTCCTGCAGGAACCGCTCTCTATGGGGCGCTATGGGGCGCTATGGGGCAGCTATGGGGCGCTATGGGGCGCTATGGGCACTCACTCTCTCCTCCAGCCCCACACCTCCTGCAGGAACCGCTCTCTATGGGGCGCTATGGGGCGCTATGGGGCAGCTATGGGGCGCTATGGGGCACTCACTCTCTCCTCCAGCCCCACACCTCCTGCAGGAACCGCTCTCTATGGGGCGCTATGGGGCGCTATGGGGCGCTATGGGGCGCTATGGGGCGCTATGGGGCACTCACTCTCTCCTCCAGCCCCACACCTCCTGCAGGAACCGCTCTCTATGGGGCGCTATGGGGCGCTATGGGGCGCTATGGGGCGCTATGGGGCACTCACTCTCTCCTCCAGCCCCACACCTCCTGCAGGAACCGCTCTCTATGGGGTGCTATGGGGCGCTATGGGGCGCTATGGGGCGCTATGGGGCGCTATGGGGCACTCACTCTCTCCTCCAGCCCCACACCTCCTGCAGGAACCGCTCTCTATGGGGCGCTATGGGGCGCTATGGGGCGCTATGGGGCACTCACTCTCTCCTCCAGCCCCACACCTCCTGCAGGAACCGCTCTCTATGGGGCGCTATGGGGCAGCTATGGGGCAGCTATGGGGCGCTATGGGGCGCTATGGGGCGCTATGGGGCACTATGGGGCGCTATGGGGCGCTATGGGGCGCTATGGGGCGCTATGGGGCACTCACTCTCTCCTCCAGCCCCACACCTCCTGCAGGAACCGCTCTCTATGGGGCGCTATGGGGCGCTATGGGGCGCTATGGGGCGCTATGGGGCACTCACTCTCTCCTCCAGCCCCACACCTCCTGCAGGAACCGCTCTCTATGGGGCGCTATGGGGCGCTATGGGGCGCTATGGGGCGCTATGGGGCACTCACTCTCTCCTCCAGCCCCACACCTCCTGCAGGAACCGCTCTCTATGGGGCGCTATGGGGCGCTATGGGGCGCTATGGGGCGCTATGGGGCGCTATGGGGCACTCACTCTCTCCTCCAGCCCCACACCTCCTGCAGGAACCGCTCTCTATGGGGCAGCTATGGGGCGCTATGGGGCGCTATGGGGCGCTATGGGGCACTATGGGGCGCTATGGGGCGCTATGGGGCACTCACTCTCTCCTCCAGCCCCACACCTCCTGCAGGAACCGCTCTCTATGGGGCGCTATGGGGTGCTATGGGGCGCTATGGGGCGCTATGGGGCACTATGGGGCGCTATGGGGCGCTATGGGGCAGCTATGGGGCGCTATGGGGCACTCACTCTCTCCTCCAGCCCCACACCTCCTGCAGGAACCGCTCTCTATGGGGCGCTATGGGGCGCTATGGGGCGCTATGGGGCGCTATGGGGCGCTATGGGGCACTCACTCTCTCCTCCAGCCCCACACCTCCTGCAGGAACCGCTCTCTATGGGGCGCTATGGGGCGCTATGGGGCGCTATGGGGCGCTATGGGGCACTCACTCTCTCCTCCAGCCCCACACCTCCTGCAGGAACCGCTCTCTATGGGGCGCTATGGGGCGCTATGGGGCGCTATGGGGCGCTATGGGGCACTCACTCTCTCCTCCAGCCCCACACCTCCTGCAGGAACCGCTCTCTATGGGGCGCTATGGGGCGCTATGGGGCGCTATGGGGCGCTATGGGGCGCTATGGGGCACTCACTCTCTCCTCCAGCCCCACACCTCCTGCAGGAACCGCTCTCTATGGGGCAGCTATGGGGCGCTATGGGGCGCTATGGGGCACTCACTCTCTCCTCCAGCCCCACACCTCCTGCAGGAACCGCTCTCTATGGGGCGCTATGGGGCGCTATGGGGCACTCACTCTCTCCTCCAGCCCCACACCTCCTGCAGGAACCGCTCTCTATGGGGCGCTATGGGGCGCTATGGGGCACTCACTCTCTCCTCCAGCCCCACACCTCCTGCAGGAACCGCTCTCTATGGGGCGCTATGGGGCGCTATGGGGCGCTATGGGGCACTCACTCTCTCCTCCAGCCCCACACCTCCTGCAGGAACCGCTCTCTATGGGGCGCTATGGGGCGCTATGGGGCACTCACTCTCTCCTCCAGCCCCACACCTCCTGCAGGAACCGCTCTCTATGGGGCGCTATGGGGCGCTATGGGGCGCTATGGGGCACTCACTCTCTCCTCCAGCCCCACACCTCCTGCAGGAACCGCTCCCTCCCCAGCTGCTGCCGGGTTTGCCGCCGCTCTCTCCAGATCCGTCGTTCCACCACGGCCTGCGTGGCGATGCCGGCGTGGTCACAGCCCGGGACCCACAGCGTGGTCACCCCCCGCATGCGCTGCCTGTGGGGAGAGACGAACACGCTATGGGGCAGAGACGCTATGGGGCAGAGACACGCTATGGGGCAGAGACGCTATGGGGCAGAGACACGCTATGGGGCACAGGAACACGCTATGGGGCACAGGAACACGCTATGGGGCAGAGACACGCTATGGGGCACAGGAACACGCTATGGGGCACAGGAACACGCTATGGGGCAGAGACACGCTATGGGGCACAGGAACACGCTATGGGGCACAGGAACACGCTATGGGGCACAGGAACACGCTATGGGGCAGAGACACCCTATGGGGCACAGGAACACGCTATGGGGCAGAGACGCTATGGGGCAGAGACACGCTATGGGGAGAGACACGCTATGGGGAGAGACACGCTATGGGGCACAGGAACACGCTATGGGGCACAGGAACACGCTATGGGGCAGAGACACGCTATGGGGCACAGGAACACGCTATGGGGCAGAGACACGCTATGGGGCAGAGACACGCTATGGGGCACAGGAACACGCTATGGGGCACAGGAACACGCTATGGGGCACAGGAACACGCTATGGGGCAGAGACACGCTATGGGGCACAGGAACACGCTATGGGGCAGAGACACGCTATGGGGCAGAGACACGCTATGGGGCACAGGAACACGCTATGGGGCACAGGAACACGCTATGGGGCACAGGAACACGCTATGGGGCAGAGACACGCTATGGGGCACAGGAACACGCTATGGGGCAGAGACATGCTATGGGGCACAGGAACACGCTATGGGGCACAGGAACACGCTATGGGGCAGAGACATGCTATGGGGCACAGGAACACGCTATGGGGCACAGGAACACGCTATGGGGCACAGGAAGACGCTATGGGGCAGAGACACGCTATGGGGCACAGGAACACGCTATGGGGCAGAGACACGCTATGGGGCACAGGAACACGCTATGGGGCACAGGAACACGCTATGGGGCACAGGAACACGCTATGGGGCAGAGACACGCTATGGGGCACAGGAACACGCTATGGGGCAGAGACACGCTATGGGGCACAGGAACACGCTATGGGGCAGAGACACGCTATGGGGCACAGGAACACGCTATGGGGCACAGGAACACGCTATGGGGCAGAGACACGCTATGGGGCACAGGAACACGCTATGGGGCAGAGACACGCTATGGGGCAGAGACACGCTATGGGGCACAGGGACACGCTATGGGGCAGAGACACGCTATGGGGCAGAGACACGCTATGGGGCACAGGAACACGCTATGGGGCAGAGACACGCTATGGGGCACAGGAACACGCTATGGGGCACAGGAACACGCTATGGGGCACAGGAACACGCTATGGGGCAGAGACACGCTATGGGGCACAGGAACACGCTATGGGGCACAGGAACACGCTATGGGGCAGAGACACGCTATGGGGCACAGGAACACGCTATGGGGCACGGGAACACGCTATGGGGCAGAGACACGCTATGGGGCACAGGAACACGCTATGGGGCACAGGAACACGCTATGGGGCACAGGAACACGCTATGGGGCAGAGACACGCTATGGGGCACAGGAACACGCTATGGGGCACAGGAACACGCTATGGGGCACAGGAACACGCTATGGGGCACAGGAACACGCTATGGGGCAGAGACACGCTATGGGGCACAGGAACACGCTATGGGGCACAGGAACACGCTATGGGGCACAGGAACACGCTATGGGGCAGAGACACGCTATGGGGCAGAGACACGCTATGGGGCAGAGACACGCTATGGGGCACAGGAACACGCTATGGGGCACGGGAACACGCTATGGGGCACAGGAAAACGCTATGGGGCAGAGACACGCTATGGGGCACAGGAACACGCTATGGGGCACAGGAACACGCTATGGGGCAGAGACACGCTATGGGGCACAGGAACACGCTATGGGGCAGAGACACGCTATGGGGCACAGGAACACGCTATGGGGCAGAGACACGCTATGGGGCACAGGAACACGCTATGGGGCAGAGACACGCTATGGGGCACAGGAACACGCTATGGGGCACAGGAACACGCTATGGGGCAGAGACACGCTATGGGGCAGAGACACGCTATGGGGCACAGGAACACGCTATGGGGCACAGGAACACGCTATGGGGCAGAGACACGCTATGGGGCAGAGACACGCTATGGGGCACAGGAACACGCTATGGGGCAGAGACACGCTATGGGGCACAGGAACACGCTATGGGGCAGAGACACGCTATGGGGCTGGGTGAGGGATGAGTGGGGGATGCTTGGGGGACTCGCTGTGGGTCCCTATGGGTCTCTATGGGTCCCATGGGTCCCTATGGGTCTCTATGGGTCCCTGTGGGTCTCTATGGGTCCCATGGGTCCCTATGGGTCTCTATGGGTCCCTATGTGTCCCATGGGTCTCTATGGTCCCTATGGGTCTCTATGGTCCCTATGGGTCCCTATGGGTCCCTATGTGTCCCATGGGTCCCTATGGGTCTCTATGGGTCCCTATGGGTCTCTATGGGTCCCTATGTGTCCCATGGGTCCCTATGGGTCCCTATGGGTCTCTATGGGTCCCTATGGGTCTCTATCGGTCCCTATGTGTCCCATGGGTCCCTATGGGTCCCTATGGGTCTCTATGGTCCCTATGGGTCCCTATGGGTCCCTATGGGTCTCTATGTGTCCCATGGGTCCCTATGTGTCCCTATGTGTCCCATGGGTCCCTATGGGTCTCTATGGGTCTCTATGGGTCCCTATGGGTCCCTATGGGTCCCATGGGTCCCTCTGGGTCTCTATGTGTCCCATGGGTCCCTATGTGTCCCTATGTGTCCCATGGGTCCCTATGGGTCTCTATGGGTCCCTATGGGTCTCTATGGGTCCCTATGGGTCCCTATGGGTCCCTATGGGTCCCTATGGGTCTCTATGGGTCCCTATGGGTCCCTATGGGTCCCATGGGTCCCTCTGGGTCTCTATGGTCCCTATGGGTCTCTATGGTCCCTATGGGTCCCTATGGGTCCCTATGTGTCCCTATGGGTCCCTATGGGTCCCGTGGGTCCCTATGGGTCTCTATGTGTCCCTATGGGTCTCTATGGTCTCTATGGGTCTCTATGGGTCTCTATGGTCTCTATGGGTCCCTATGGGTCTCTATGGTCTCTATGGGTCCCTATGGGTCCCTATGGGTCAGTAGGTGTATCTATGGGTCCCTATGGGTCTCTATGGGTCCCTATGGGTCTCTATGGGTCCCTATGTGTCCCTATGGGTCTCTATGGGTCCCTATGGGTCCCTATGGGTCTCTATGGGTCCCTATGGGTCCCTATGTGTCCCATGGGTCCCTATGGGTCCCTATGGGTCCCTATGGGTCCCTATGGGTCCCTATGGGTCCCTATGGGTCAGTAGGTGTCTCTATGGGTCTCACCAGCGGGCCAGCGCGTCCTCGATGGCCACGGTGAGCGCGTGGCCCAGGTGGAGGGTCCCGGTGACGTTGGGGGGGGGCAGCACCATGGCGAACACGCCCCGCGGGTTGGGGGCGGAGACGCTGGAGCGCTGGGGGCGGGGCCACACTCAGGGGGCGGGGCCGGGAGAGGCCACACCCACCCGGGCCCACCCAGCAATCAGGAGGCCCCGCCCATAAGAACCCAGCCACCAATCAGCTCCCACCCACCAACCAGGACCCCCCGCTGACCCCATGACCCCGCAGTGACCCCTATGACCCCCCACTGACCCCCCAGTGACCCCAGGACCCCCATGACCCCTATGCCTCCCCAGTGACCCCCTGACCCCTACGACCCCCCCATGACCTCCCAGTGACACCATGACCCCTACGACCCCCCCATGACCTCCCAGTGACACCATGACCCCTATGACCCCCAGTCACCCCCCATGACCCCTATGTCCCCCACTGACCCCCATGATCCCCTATGGCCCCCCAGTGACCCCAATGACCTCCCACTGACCCCATGACCCCCCATGACCCCAATGACCCCTATGCCCCCCCAGTGACCCCCCTGGCCCCTATGACCCCCCATGACCCCGTATGACCCCCAGTGACCCCCATGATCCCCTACAACCCCCCCATGACCCCCCATGACCTCCCACTGACCCCATGACCCCCCATGACCTCCCCAGTGACCCCACGACCCCCCATGACCCCCCCGGTGACCTTGACCCCGCTCACCCCGTACTCGGGCCGGAACAGCCCCTCCCCCTCCCACCAGCTGTACCACGCGGCTTCAACGAAGCGGGGGCTGTACGAGGGGGGGAGGGGCAGCGACACGTCTGGGGGGACGGACGGACACACAGACAGGGGGACACGTCAGAGCCGGACACACGGACACGGCTCCACGGGCCCCACATTCCCCCCAGTGACCCCAAATAACCCCCAGTGACCCCAAATAACCCCCAGGGTCCCAGACCCCCCAGTGACCCCAAATAACCCCCAGGGTCCTAAACCCCCAGTGACCCCAAATAACCCCCAGGGTCCTAAACCCCCCAGTGACCCCAAATAACCCCCAGGGTCCTAAACCCCCCAGTGACCCCAAATAACCCCCAGGGTCCTAAACCCCCAGTGACCCCAAATAACCCCCAGGGTCCTAAACCCCCCAGTGACCCCAAATAACCCCCAGGGTCCTAAACCCCCAGTGACCCCAAATAACCCCCAGGGTCCCAGACCCCCAGTGACCCCAAATAACCCCCAGGGTCCTAAACCCCCCCAGTGACCCCAAATAACCCCCAGGGTCCCAGACCCCCCATGGCCCCCCAGGGCCCCTCTCACCCTTTTTCTGCCCCGGGGGGGTCTCCACGTCGTACGTCACCCCCTGGGGGTCCCGTCGCTCCTTGCGCCGCCCCCGAGCCTGAGCCTGGGGACATGGGAACCCCGAGTGACCCCCATGGGACCCCAGGGACCCCATGACCTCCCATGACCCCCCCCCAGTGACCCCCATGACCCCTGTGACCCCCCACCCCTATGACCCCCAACCCCACCCAGGACTTGGAAACAGGAGTTTGGGGGACCCAGGCATCCGGGGGAACCCAGGAGTCCAGGAGAGACCCAGGAGTCCAGGGGGACCCAGGAGTCCGGGGGGACCCAGGAGTTCGGGGACACAGGCTGCTGGTTTCTATGGGGGATCCTGGGTAGACCTGGCAGCCCTGGGGGGAACCCAGGAGTTCAGGAGGGACCCAGGAGTTCAGGGAGGGGACATGGGGATCATGGGGGGAACCCAGGAGTTCGGGGACATGGGGTCTTGGGTAGACCTGGCAGCCCTGGCCGGGGGGAGAAGGGGGGGACACCCAGGAATTTGGGGGAGTTACCCAAGAGTTCAAGGGGGAACCCAGGAGTTGAGGAGGGACACAGGAGTTCGAGGGGATGCAGGTGTTCAGGGGGGACCCAGGAGTTCGGGGACATGGGGGTCTTGGGTAGACCTGGCAGCCCTGGGGGGACCCAGGAGTTCGGGGACATGGGGGTCTTGGGTAGATCTGGCAGCCCTGGGAGAGGGGGGACCCATGAATTTGGGGGGGCACCCAGGAGTTCAAGGGGGGACCCAGGAGTTCGGGAGGACCCAGGAGTTCAGAGGGACCCAAGAGCTCGGGAGGGACCCAGGAGTTCGGGGACACAGGCTCCTGGTTTCTATGGGGAGGCGGATCTGGGTAGACCTGTCAGCCTGGGGGGACCCAGAAGTTCAGGGACATGGGGGGGGTCCTGGGTAGACCTGGCAGCCCGGGGGGGACCCAGAAGTTCAGGGACATGGGGGGGGTCCTGGGTAGACCTGTCAGCCTGGGGGGACCCAGAAGTTCAGGGACATGGGGGGGGTCCTGGGTAGACCTGGCAGCCCTGGGGGGACCCAGGAGTTCAGGAAGGGCCCAGGTGTTTGGGAGGGACCCAGGACTTCAGGGACACAGGTATTGAGGAGGACCCAGGAGTTCGGGGGGACCCAGGAGTTGGGGGGACCCAGGCGTCCGGGTCAGGGGTTGCCCACCTGCAGCTCCCGGTTCTTCTCCTGTTTTTGCTGGAATTTCTCCAATTTCTCCCGTTTTTTTGCCTCTTTCTTCAGCTGCGCTGGGGTCTTGGCGGGGGGAGGGGCCGAGTCCTGCCCCACAGGTCCCCCCTGCCCCATAGATCCCTCCTCCTGCCCCATAGATCCAGCCTCCTGCCCCACGGGGCTCAGCTCCACTGGGGACAATGGGGAAGCAGCTCTGGCCCCGCCCCCATTCTTTAAGCCCCACCCTGACTTAAGCTCCACCCCCTTCCCCACCCCCTGGCCCTCCTCCCCTTAAACTCCACCCCTGCCCCTCCCCCACTTAAGCCCCCCCCCCACTCAGCCCCTCCCCCACTTAAGCTCCACCCCCACTCAGCCCCACCCCCACTTAAACCCCACCCCCACTCAGCCCCTCCCCCACTCAGCCCCACCCCCACTTAAGCTCCACCCCCACTTAGGCTCCACCCCCACTTAAGCCCCTCCCCCACTACACTCCACCCCTTCCCCTCCCTCAGCCCCTCCTCCTTTAAGCCCCACCCCCAATAAGCTCCACCCCTCCCCTCAGCCCCTCCCCCACTCAGCCCCACCCCTCCCCCACTCTCAGCCCCCCCCCCAGCCCCGCCCTCACTTTAAGCCCCACCCCCACTAAACCCAACCCCTCCCCCACCCTCAGCCCCTCCCCCATTAACCCCACCCCTCCCCCACCCCAAGCCCCTCCCCCTAGTTTCCCAGCCCCTCCCCCAGCCTGAGCCCCGCCCCCTCGCTCACCAGGGGGGAGGGGCGGCCCCGCCCCCCACAGCTCCACGTCCCCCAGGACCCCCCGGAACTGGGGCAGCCGCACGCAGGACTCGAACCAGCGCAGCACCGACGGGAACGGGGAGCGCGCCGGGGCGGGCAGCACCTGCACACGGACACACGGACAGGGTCACGGACACACGGACAGGGACATGGGACACGGGACACGGGACATGGGGACACACGGACAGGGTCACGGACACACGGACAGGGTCACGGGACATGGGGACACACGGACAGGGTCACGGACACACGGACAGGGACATGGGACATGGGACACGGGACATGGGACATGGGACATGGGACACACGGACATGGGACATGGGACATGGGACACGGGACATGGGACACACGGACAGGGTCACGGACACACGGACAGGGACATGGGACATGGGACATGACATGGGACACACGGACAGGGTCACGGACACACAGACAGGGACATGGGACACGGGACACGGGGACATGGGACACACGGACAGGGACATGGGACATGGGACACGGGACATGACATGGGACACACGGACAGGGTCACGGACACACGGACATGGGACATGGGACATGGGACACGGGACATGGGACACACGGACAGGGTCACGGACACACGGACAGGGACATGGGACATGGGACATGACATGGGACACACGGACAGGGTCACGGACACACAGACAGGGACATGGGACATGGGACACACGGACATGGGACACACGGACATGAGACATGGGGACATGGGACATGAGGACATGGGGACAATGGACACGGGGACATGGGGGACACACGGACATGGGACATGGGACATGGGACATGGGACATGGGGACACACGGACAGGGTCACGGACACACGGACAGGGACATGGGACATGGGACACGGGACATGGGACACGGGACATGGGACACACGGACATGGGACATGGGACATGGGACACGGGACATGGGACACACGGACAGGGTCACGGACACACGGACAGGGACATGGGACATGGGACATGACATGGGACACACGGACAGGGTCACGGACACACGGACAGGGACATGGGACACGGGACACGGGGACATGGGACACACGGACAGGGTCACGGACACACGGACAGGGACATGGGACACGGGACACGGGACATGGGGACACACGGACAGGGTCACGGACACACGGACAGGGACATGGGACATGGGACACGGGGACATGGGACACACGGACAGGGTCACGGACACACGGACAGGGACATGGGACATGGGACACGGGACATGGGACACACGGACAGGGTCACGGACACACGGACAGGGACATGGGACATGGGACACGGGGACATGGGGACATGGGACACGGGACATGGGACATGGGGACACACGGACAGGGACATGGGACATGGGACATGGGGACACACGGACAGGGTCACGGACACACGGACAGGGACATGGGACATGGGACACGGGACATGGGACACACGGACATAGGACATGGGGACACACGGACATAGGACATGGGGACACACGGACATGGGACATGGGACATGGGACACGGGGACATGGGACACGGGACATGGGACACACGGACAGGGTCACGGACACACGGACAGGGACATGGGACATGGGACACGGGACATGGGGACACACGGACAGGGTCACGGACACACGGACAGGGACATGGGACATGGGACACGGGACATGGGGACACACGGACAGGGACATGGGACACGGGACACGGGGACATGGGACACGGGACATGGGACACACGGACATGGGACATGGGACATGGGGACATGGGACATGGGGACATGGGACACGGGACATGGGACACACGGACAGGGTCACGGACACACGGACAGGGACATGGGACATGGGGACATGGGACACGGGGACATGGGACACGGGGACATGGGGACATGGGACACACGGACAGGGTCACGGACACATGGACAGGGGGACATGGGACACGGGGACATGGGGACACACGGACATGGGACACACAGACATGGGACATGTGGGACACACAGACATAGGACATGGGACGCGCGGACATGGGACATGGGTACACACGGACATGAGACACGGGGACACATGGACATAGGGGACACACGGACACCAGGGGACATGGGGACACAGGGGGACTTGGGGCCACTGGGGGTTTAGGACCCTGGGGGTTATTTGGGGTCACTGGGGGTTTAGGACCCTGGGGGTTATTTGGGGTCACTGGGGGGTCTGGGACCCTGGGGGTTATTTGGGGTCACTGGGGGGTTTAGGACCCTGGGGGTTATTTGGGGTCACTGGGGGTCTGGGACCCTGGGGGTTATTTGGGGTCACTGGGGGGTTTAGGACCCTGGGGGTTATTTGGGGTCACTGGGGGTTTAGGACCCTGGGGGTTATTTGGGGTCACTGGGGGGTTTGGGACCCTGGGGGTTATTTGGGGTCACTGGGGGTTTAGGACCCTGGGGGTTATTTGGGGTCACTGGGGGTTTAGGACCCTGGGGGTTATTTGGGGTCACTGGGACATGGCGGGAAATGGGGACACGGGGGGACATTGGGGGCCACGGGGGGTCCCGGGGGTCGGAGGTCAGAGGTCACGCACCCTGCGGAAGGGCCCCAGGAGGGCGCAGGTCAGGGTCACGTCGGCCAGGGTCAGCCCCTCCCCCAGCAGGAAGCTCCGCCCCTCGAGCTGCGACTCCAGCGCCCCCAGCACCCGCAGCAGCTCCCGGCGCGCGCGGGACCGCGCCTGGGGTCACGGGGTCACGGGGTCACGGGGTCACGGGGGGGTCACACCCCCCCCCCGCACCCCAAACCCCCCAATGGAGCCCACCC
>NC_088633.1:386839-437821 GCF_036013475.1 Columba livia | reverse complement strand
TCCCATGCCCCCCTGTCCCCCCAATGTCCCCATGTCCCCCAATGTACCCAATGTCCCCATGTCCCCCACGTCCCCCCAGTCCCCTCTTACCCCCTATGTCCCCCTGCCCCCCAATGTCCCCAATGTCCCCCTGCCCCCCCCATGTCCCCAATGTCCCCATGTCCCCCAATGTCCCCTTGCCCCCCATGTCCCCCCTGTCCCCTCATACCCCCCCTGTCCCCCTTCCCCCCAATGTCCCCATGTCCCCATGTCCCCCCATGTCCCCCTGTCCCCCCAATGTCCCCAATGTCCCCAATGTCCCCCTGCCCCCCCAATGTCCCCAATGTCCCCATGTCCCCCAATGTCCCCAATGTCCCCATGTCCCCCCCACGTCCCCCCAGTCCCCTCATACCCCCCATGTCCCCTGTCCCCCAATGTCCCCATGTCCCCCAATGTCCCCATGTCCCCCAATGTCCCCAATGTCCCGATGTCCCCCAATGTCCCCCTGCCCCCCCATGTCCCCCAATGTCCCTTGCCCCCCATGTCCCCCCTGTCCCCTCATACCCCCCCTGTCCCCCTGCCCCCCCAAAATGTCCCCAATGTCCCCATGTCCCCCTGCCCCCCCAATGTCCCCCCATGTCCCCCTGCCCCCCCATGTCCCCATGTCCCCCCATGTCCCCCCATCCCCCCCATGTCCCCCCTGTCCCCCCCTGCCCCCCCATGTCCCCCCTGCCCCCCCCCGTCCCCCCTGTCCCCATCCCCCCCCGGTCCCCCCGTCCCCGCTCACCTGCGCGTCCCCCCCCTGGGCGATGGCCCCCGCGGGCGCCACTTCCCTCTCGGCGACCCCACCCACTGCCGCACCAGCGCCGCCCCCCCCGCGCCCCCCCCCAGCATGTTGGGGGGGCAGAGGAACATGGCGGCGGGGCCGGGCCCCCCCAGCAGCGCCCCCCCCGGCGTGCGCAGGGCGGGGAGGGGGGCGGCGGGGGCTCCCGGGGGGGGGCCGAGCGGAGCGCGGGGGGGGGGCCGGGCGAGAAGGCGGGCGGCGATGAGCACGCGCTGGGCGCTGCTGTCCAGGGGGGGGGGCGGCAGGAACAGCTCGGGGGACGGCATGGCTGGGGGGGCAACGGGGGTGAATGGGGATGGGGAAATGGGGGGGAATGGGGGTGTTGGGGGGTATGGGGGGGAATGGGGGTATTGGGGTATTGGGGGATGGGGGGAATGGGGGTATTGGGGGGGATGGGGGGGCAACGGGGGTGAATGGGGATGGGGGGCAATGGGGGGAATGGGGGGGAATGGGGTATTGGGGGGATGGGGGGCAATGGGGGGAATGGGGGTTATTGGGGGGAATGGGGGGGCAATGGGGGTTATTGGGGATGGGGAAATGGGGGAATGGGGGATGGGGGGGATTGGGGGTTATTGGGGGGGGAATGGGGGTATTGGGGGGGATGGGGGAATGGGGGTATTGGGGGGGTGAGGGTATGGGGAATGGGGGGGAATGGGGGTATTGGGGGGATGGGGGGGATTGGGGGTTATTGGGGGGGATGGGGGGGATTGGGGGTTATTGGGGGGGGAAATGCGGGTTATGGGGGATGGGGGGATGGGGAGATGGGGGGATGGGGGGAATGGGGGTTATGGGGGGATGGGGGGGAATGGGGGTATTGGGGGGGTGGGGGGAATGGGGGTATTGGGGGGATGGGGGGGCATGGGGGGGCAATGGGGGTATTGGGGGGATGGGGGGTTATTGGGGGGGAATGGGGGTGATTGGGGGGGATGGGGGGGATTGGGGGTTATTGGGGGGAAATGCGGGTTATGGGGGGATGGGGGGATGGGGAGATGGGGGGATGGGGGGATGGGGGGGAATGGGGGTATTGGGGGATGGGGGGGTATGGGGGGCAATGGGGTATTGGGGGTTATTGGGGGGGATGGGGGGATGGGGGGGCAATGGGGGTTTTTGGGGGATGGGGGGGTAATGGGGGTTATGGGGGTCTGGGGGGTATTTGGGGGGGTCTGGGTGGAGGCAATGGGGTTACTGGGGGTCAATGGGGTTATTGGGGTCAATGGGGTTACTGGGGTCACCGGGGGGGATTTGGCGGAAACGGGGGTTACTGGGGGTCAGGGGGACCCTGGGGGGTCCCGGGGTCACGTGGGGGCCCCGGGAGGGTCACGTGGGGGGTCCCGGGGCGGGGGGGGTCACATGGGGGGTCCCGGTACCTGCAGCGGCGGCGGCGGCGCCGAGTGACACGTGGGAGGGACTGCGCATGAGCGGCCCCGCCCCTAGCGCGCCTGCGCGGCGAGGCGCGTCCCGATTGGCTGAGCAGGGCTGCTAGGCGGGGCTTGGGGGTTTGACCATAGAGTGGGGCTGCCGGGCTCCTCCCCCAGCGGGACAGAGCGGCGCCCGCGACGCCCAGAGCGCCCCCCCGGCGGAGGGAGGCGGCAACGCGGCTCTTCCTGTATTGGAACTAAAAGGGACCCAGGAGTTCGGGAATCGCCCCAAAAAAGGGACCCAGGCGTCCGGGGAGGACCCAGGTGTCCGGGAACACCTTAAAAAGGGACCCAGGCGTCCGGGAGGACCCAGGAGTCCGGGACCCTGCCCCCTCCCCTCCAAAAAAAAGGGACCCAGGCGTCCGGGACCTCCCCCCCCGGCTCGTAGATGACGTACAGAAGGGGGCGGGGCCACAAGGAGGAGGAGCCGCTCGGCCCCGCCCCCTTAAACTCCACCCACAGCGACCCTTTTAGCACACCCCCCCAGCCGGACGCCTGGGTCCCCCCCGAACTCCTGGGTCCCCCAAACCACCAGCCCCCAAGTAGCTCCCGAACTCCTGGGTCCCCTATTGCCCCCCCCCACCCCCCCCTCCGCGCTGTCACGTGACCCCGCCCCGCGCGCCCCCTGGCGGCGCATTCAAATCGCAGCGCTCACATCCGGACCCAAAATCGCTTTTATTTCACCCAAAATCGTGTCGTTCCCCCCCAAAACCCCAACCCCCACCCCCCCCCCCCAAGGCGATGACGTCACTTCCGAGGCCTCGTTTGGGGCTGAAAGAGAAAAAAACGGCGTTATGGGGGTTCCCATGGAACGGGGGGGGGGCCCCAAATAGGCACAGGGGGGTCTGGGGGTCCCTATAGAACAGGGGGGTCCCCAAAATGGGGACATGGGGGTCTGGGGTCATTGGGGTCCCATAGAACAGGGGGGTCCCCAAAATGGGGACTGGGGGGGTCTCTGGGTTATGGGGGACCCATAGAACAGGGGGGGTCCCCAATATGGGGACGGGGGGGGTCTGGGGTCACTGGGGGTCCCCAATATGGGGACTGGGGGGTCTCTGGGTTATGGGGTCCCCACAGAACAGGGGGGTCCCCAAAATGGGGACTGGGGGGTCTATGGTTATGGGGTCCCCAAAGAACAGGGGGGTCCCCAAAATGGGGACTGGGGGGTCTATGGGTTATGGGGTCCCCAAAGAACAGGGGGTCCCCAATATGGGGACAGAGGGGTCTATGGGCTATGGGGTCCCATAGAACAGGGGGGTCCCCAATATGGGGACTGGGGGGGTCTATGGGTTTATGGGGGTCCCATAGAACAGGGGGGTCCCCAAAATGGGGACTGGGGGGTCTATGGGTTATGGGGTCCCCATAGAACAGGGGGGGTCCCCAATATGGGGACTGGGGGGTCTATGGGTTATGGGGTCCCCATAGAACAGGGGGGTCCCCAATATGGGGACTGGGGGTCTATGGTTATGGGTCCCATAGAACAGGGGGGTCCCCAATATGGGACTGGGGGGTCTCTGGGTTATGGGGTCCCCATAGAACAGGGGGGTCCCCAATATGGGGACTGGGGGGTCTATGGGTTATGGGGTCCCCATAGAACAGGGGGGTCCCCAATATGGGGACTGGGGGGTCTATGGGTTATGGGGTCCCATAGAACAGGGGGGTCCCCAATATGGGGACTGGGGGGTCTCTGGGTTATGGGGTCCCATAGAACAGGGGGTCCCCAAAATGGGGACTGGGGGGTCTATGGGTTATGGGGTCCCATAGAACAGGGGGGTCCCCAAAATGGGGACATGGGGGTCTGGGGTCATTGGGGTCCCATAGAACAGGGGGGTCCCAAAATGGGGACTGGGGGGGTCTATGGGTTATGGGGGTCCCCATAGGACAGGGGGGTCCCCAAAATGGGGAGAGGGGTCTATGGGTTATGGGGTCCCTATAGAACAGGGGGGTCCCCAATATGGGGACTGGGGGGTCTATGGGTTATGGGGTCCCCACAGAAACAGGGGGGTCCCCAAAATGGGGACTGGGGGGTCTATGGGTTATGGGGGTCCCATAGAACAGGGGGGTCCCCAAAATGGGGACTGGGGGGTCTATGGGTTATGGGGTCCCCATAGAACAGGGGGGTCCCCAATATGGGACTGGGGGGGTCTATGGGTTATGGGGTCCCCATAGAAACAGGGGGGTCCCCAAAATGGGGACTGGGGGGTCTATGGGTTATGGGGTCCCATAGAACAGGGGGGTCCCCAAAATGGGGACATGGGGGGTCTGGGGTCATTGGGGTCCCCATAGAACAGGGGGTCCCCAAAATGGGACTGGGGGTCTATGGGTTATGGGGGGTCCCCATAGGACAGGGGGGTCCCCAAAATGGGGAGAGGGTCTATGGGTTATGGGGTCCCTATAGAACAGGGGGGTCCCCCAATATGGGGACTGGGGGGTCTATGGGTTATGGGTCCCCATAGAACAGGGGGGTCCCCCAAAATGGGGACGGGGGGGTCTATGGGTTATGGGGTCCCCATAGAACAGGGGGGTCCCAAAATGGGGACTGGGGGGTCTATGGGTCCCCATAGAACAGGGGGTCCCCAAAATGGGGACTGGGGGGTCTATGGGTTATGGGGTCCCATAGAACAGGGGGGTCCCCAAAATGGGGACTGGGGGGTCTATGGGTTATGGGGTCCCCATAGAACAGGGGGTCCCAATATGGGGACTGGGGGGTCTATGGTTATGGGGTCCCCAAAGAACAGGGGGGTCCCCAATATGGAGACAGAGGGGTCTATGGGCTATGGGGTCCCCACAGAACAGGGGGGTCCCCAATATTGGGACTGGGGGGGTCTATGGGTTATGGGGTCCCTATAGAACAGGGGGGTCCCCAATATGGGGACTGGGGGGTCTATGGGTTATGGGGTCCCCACAGAACAGGGGGGTCCCCAGGGTGGGGAGGGGGGTCTGGGGTCACTGGGGGTCCCCAATATGGGGACATGGGGGTCTATGGGTTATGGGGGTCCCACAGAACAGGGGGGTCCCCAGGGTGGGGAGGGGGGGTCTCTAAGGACACAGGAAGGGGGTGGGGGGGGTCCCGGTTTGGGGTCCCGGGGTGGCGGCGGCTCAGGGCGCTGCGAGGGTCCCCACGGGGGTTCGGCCGCTTTGGAGCCGGTTCCTCATCGCCGCCGCCAGGGGGACAGACGGACGGACACGGGGGGGAGGGGGGCGGACAGACGGACACGGGGGGGAGGGGGGGCGGACAGACGGACACGGGGGGGAGGGGGGCGGACAGACGGACACGGGGGTCTCACCCATGGACGTGCCGGACCCGCACCTGTAACACAGACATAGGGGGGAGTGAGGATGGGGAGGGACCCAGGAGTTCGGGGGCATGGGGACCCAGGAGTTCGGGGGCATGGGGACCAGGAGTTCGGGGAGGTCAAAGGGACACGGGGGGGACCAGGAGTTCGGGGGAGGACAAAGGGCCATGGTGGGGACCCAGGAGTTCGGGGGAGGACAAAGGGACACGGGGGGGGCCCCAGGGGTTCGGGAGGGACCCAGGCGTTCGGGGAAAGGGGGTGGTGGGGGCGTCGCTCAGGCCCGTGTTGTCCTCAGGGGGGGTCGGAGACTCTAGTCTTATGGCGTCATCACCGCGACAACCCCCCGGGGTGGGGAACAGGGACCCAGGCGTCCGGAAACGCCCTCCCCCCCAAAAAAGGGACCCAGGCGTCCGGGCGCCACCACTCACCCAGCACCGGCGGGAAGAGGCCGCGAAGCTTCCGGTGGCGCCTTTTATAGCGACGGAGGGGCTGGCCACGCCCACCACAGGCACCGCCCACTTGCTCCCTATTTGGCAGCGGCGCCGCAGGGATGCCACGCCCTCACCGCGACTCGCCCAATCGCGTTCAGCCGCTTCCCTCAACCACGCCTCCTTTAGTAGCCACACGCCCTCCACAACCTCGCCCAATCGCGACGCCGCGCCCCTTTAACCACGCCCCTAGCAAACTCGCCCAATCGCGTTAAGCAGCGTCCCTTAACCCCTCCCCCGTAGCCACGCCCACTGCGCGAAGCTGCCCAATCGCGCCCCCTCACCACGCCCCCTCCCGTAGCCACGCCCTCCCTGCGGTCACCCAAAGGCGCCGCCGTGTCCCAATTTAACCACGCCCCCTCCGCCAACACGCCCCTTCGCACCGCCTTAACCACGCCCACCCCGCTGTGCTGCCCAATCGCGTTGCGCCGCGCCCCTTTTGCCCCGCCCCCCGGGCAGCCCAAGGTCACGGCCGGCTCAGGCAACTTTATTTTACCAAAAACACCAGAAATTGTACAGCCGGGGGGGGGGGCGGGGGTCCCGGGGGGGTCAGGGGGTCCGGACTCGCCCCCCCCCCCCCCCCCCCAGCGCCGTGGCAGGTCCAAGTTTTCCTTCTTTTTATTCTTTTTTTTTGTCTTTTTCTGGCTTTTTTCTACAAAACCCCCGGTGGGGGAGGGGCGGGAACCGGGGGGTCTTATCGGGTCTGCTCGACTGTGGGGGGGGAAAAAAAAAGGGGGGGTCAGGGGACCCCAATTGTCCCCAAATACCCCAATTCCCCCCCCAATTCCTCCCCGTATCCCCATCTCCCTGTAGGTGGCGCTGTCGACATGATTTGCTTCTCCCCCAAAACCCCATTTTCCAACCCCAAAAACCCCCCAAAACTCCCCCTGTAACCCCCCCAGAGCCTTGTGACCCCCTCAGACCCCTATGACTCCCCCAAACCCCAATGACCCCCAAATCCCCACATCTCCCTATGGGAGGCAACATCTACCTCCCCACTCGGCTGCTGCCCCCAAACCGCATTTTCTGACCCCAAAACTCCCATGTGACCCCCCCAAAAATCCCCAGGGACCCCTAACATTCCCCAAGGACCCCTATGACACCCCCAGACCCCACTGACCCATCAAATCCCCCCATCTCCCTATAGGAGACAACATCTACCTCCCCACTCGGCTCAGTGCTGCTGCCCCCAAACCCCATTTTCTGACCCAAAATCCCCCCAAAAATCCAGGGACCCCCCAGAGACCCCTAAAATCCCCTCAGGGACCCCTATGACAGCCCCAGACCCCAATGACCCCCCAATTCCCCCCATCTCCCTCTAGGAGGCAACATCTACCTCCTCCCCACTCAGCTCGCTGCTGCCCCCAAACCCCATTTTCTGACCCCCAACCCCCCCCCAAAAACCCCTAAACCCCTGCCAAAAGACCCAGTGACCCCCAAAAATCCCCGTGAGCCCCCCAAAAATCTCCATGACCCCCCTAGACCACTATGACCCCCCAATTCCCCCCATCTCCCTATAGGAGGCAACATCTACCTCCCCACTTGGCTGCTGCCCCCAAACCCCAATTTCTGACCCCAAAACCCCCCCAAAAAACCCCAGTGACCCCCAAAAAACGCCCATGTGAACCCCCAGACCCCTGTGACCCCTCCAAGGACCCCTATGACATCCCCAGACCCCAATGATCCCCCAAATCCCCCCATCTGCCTACGGGAGGCAACATCTACCTCCCCACTCTGCTGCTATCCCCAAACCCCATTTTCTGACCCCAAAACCACCCAAAGCCCCCCAAAAACCCCCAAAAAACCCCCCAAACCCCACTGACTGTAGGAGGAGATGTCGATCTCGTCGGGCAGCTCGCTGATGTTCACCTCGAACCGATCCTGCACGTCGTTCAGGATCTTGGCGTCGTTCTCGTCCGACACAAACGTGATGGCCAAGCCCTTGGTGCCAAAACGCCCCGCGCGGGCCACCTGGGGGGGGAACCGGGGGTCAGGGGACACCCCAAAACCCCCCAGACACCCCCAAAGCTCCCCTGGAACCCCCAAAGCTTCAGGGACCCCCCCAAACACACAACAGGCCCTTGGTACCAAAATGCCACAATTGAGTGACCTGGGGGGGGACATGGGGGTCAGGGGACACCCCCAAACCTCAACAGACACTCCCAAACCCCCCTGGAGCCCCCAAACCTATCCTGGAACCCCTAAAGCTCCAGGGACCCCCAAAAAGCTTCAGGGACCCCCCCAAACCTACAACAGGCCCTTGGTACCAAAATGCCCCAATTGAGTGACCTGGGGGGCGGGGAGGATGACATGGGGGTCAGAGGACACCCCAAAACCCCCTGGAACCCCTAAACCCCCCAGGACCCCCAAAACCCCGGCAGATATTGAGGTGACCCCCTGGACCCCCAAACCACCCCCCTCCCCCCCCGCCCCCAAAGTGCAGGTAGATGTCCCAGCCCTCAGCCCCACTGTACCTCAATATGACATTACCCCAACCCCAAAAAAAACCCCAAAACCCCCCCGGGGTGTCCCCCAAAACCCCCCCAGCCCCTCATGACCCCCCCCAAAAGCCCCTGGAACCCCCCCCCAACTCCCCAAAGTGCAGGTAGATGTCCCAGCCCTCAGCCCCATTGTACCTCAATGTGATATTACCCTAACCCCCAAAACCCCCCCAAAGCCCCCCCAAATTCCCACCAGGGTGACCCCCAACACCCCCCAGACCCCCATGTCCCCCCAGAACCCCACCAGATATTGGGGTGATGCCCTGGACCCCCAAACCCCCACCCCAACACCCCAAAGTGCAGGTAGATGTCCCAGCCCTCAGCCCCATTGTACCTCAATGTGATATTACCCTAACCCCCAAAACCCCCCCAAAGCCCCCCCAAATTCCCACCAGGGTGACCCCCAACACCCCCCAGACCCCCATGTCCCCCCAGAACCCCACCAGATATTGGGGTGATGCCCTGGACCCCCAAACCCCCACCCCAACCCCCCAAAGTGCAGGTAGATGTCCCAGCCCTCAGCCCCATTGTACCTCAATATGATATTACCTCAACTTCCAAAACCACCCAAAAAACCCCCCAAAAACCCCCAAAACACCCCAAAACACCCCAAAACCCCTCACCCGGTGCAGGTAGGTGTCGGAATCCTCGGGCATGTCGTAGTTGAAGGCGATGTTCACCCTCTCGATGTCCATCCCGCGTCCAAACAGGTTCGTGGCCACCAAGATGCGGCGCTGGAAATCTTTGAATTGTTGGTACCTCGAGAGCCTTTTTTTGGGGGTACAGGGGGGTTATTGGGGTGTAGGGGGGTGTGGGGGACACCCCCAAATTCCTCTGAACCCCCAAACCTTCCCAAAACCCCCTTGGATCACCCCAAAACCACCCCCAAAGTGTAGGTAGATGTCCCAGCCCTCAGCTTTATTGTCAGTGACATCCACCCCCCAGATCCCCCCAAAATGACCCAAAAAGCCCCCAAAGCCCCCCAAAAACCCCATCAGGGTGTCCCCCAAAACCCCCCCAGACCCCTGGGACTCCCCCAAAGTGCAAGGGAGGTTATGGGGGTTTGGGGGTTCAGGGGGTGGTTATGGGGGGTTATGGGCATACAGAAGGTTTGGGGGGGTCAGTGGGGATTATGGGGGTACATGAGGGTCTGGGGGGGTTATGGGGGATCAGGGGAGTGATTACGGGGGTACAAGGGGGTCTGAGGGGGATTATGGGGGTTTGGAGGGGTTGGGGGTACAGGGGGGGTCTGGGGGTACAGGGAGGTTTGGGAGGTGCTATGGGGGTTATGGGGGTACAAGGGGGTTTGGGGAGACGTTATGACAGGTTATGGGGGTACAGGGAGGTTTGGGGGGGTTATGGGGGTTTCTGGGGGTCAGTGGTGGTTATGGGGGTGCAGGTAGTTTGGGGGATCAGAGGGTTTGGGGGGTTATGGGGAGGTTATAGGGGTCAGGGGGGTTATGGGGTCGGGGGGTACAAGGGGTTTTGGGGGATTATGGGGGTACAGGGGGTTTTGGGGGAATTATGGGGGTGGGGGGGGCTAAGGGGAGTACAGGGGGGTTTGGGGGGGGTCAGTGGTGGTTATGGGGGTGCAGGTATTTGGGGGGTCAGAGAGTTATGGGGGTTTGGGGGGGGGGGGGTTATGGTAGGTACAGGAGGGTTCTGGGTGTTTTGGGGGATTATGGTGGGTACAGGGGGTGTTTGTGGGGCTCCTGTGCATGCAGGGGGGTTTTGGGGACCCCCCCATCCCCCCGTTCCGTACCGCTCCTCCTGGGGCATGCCGCGGTGGATGGCGATGGCCGGGAAGTTCTGCTCCACCAGGAGCTGCGCCAGCGCGATGCAGCGCTGCACTGACTTGACAAAAATCACCACCTGGTTTGGGGCAAAAACGGGGGGTTTTGGGGAGCCCCACAGCGAGGGGATGGCCTAGAGACCCCCCCCAATCTGCCCAGATACCTCAGGGACCCCCAAACTCCTGGGTCCCTCCTGGTCTCCTGGGTCCCCACAGGGCTGCCAGGTCTACCCAGGATCCCCCCATAAAAACCAGGACCCCTGTGCCCTCAAACTCCTGGGTCCCCCACCACACTCCTGGGTCCCCCCAGAGCTGCCTGGTCTGCCCAGGACCCCCCCATGTCCCTGAACTGGGTCTGCCATGATCCCCATGTTCCCCCCCCAAAATTCCTGGGTCCCTCCCAAACTCTGGGGTTCCCCCCCAAACTCCTGGGTTCCCCCCCAAACTCCTGGATCCCCCAGGACCCCCATGTGCCCCCCTCAACTCCTGGGTCCCCCCAGGGCTGCCTGGTCTACCCAGGACCCCCCCATGTCCCTGAACTGGGTCTGCCATGATCCCCATGTCCCCCCCCAAAATTCCTGGGTTCCTCCCAAACTCCTGGGTCCCCCCCAAACTCCTGGATCCCCCACTTCCTGGGTCCCCCCAGGACTGCCAGGTCTACCCAGGACCCCCCCATGTCCCTGAACTCCTGGGTCTGCCATGATCCCCATGTCCCCCAACAAAATTCCTGGGTCCCCCCCAAACTCCTGGATCCCCTATGACCCCCATGTGCCCCCTCAACTCCTGGGTCCCCCCAGGGCTGCCAGGTCCACCCAGAACCCCGCCATGTCCCTGAACTCCTGGGTCCCTCCTGAACTCCTGGGTCCCCCCCCCCAGGGCTGCCAGGTCTACCCAGGACCCCCATGTCCCTGAACTCCTGGGTCCCCCCCACGATCCCCATGTCCCCTCCAAACTCCTGGGTCCCCCCCATCCATCCATCATCCCCTTTTCCCCACTGCCCCCCCAAACCCGGGATTTTTGGGGTTCCCCCAATATTTGGGGTCCCCCCCTCGGATTTCGGGGTCCCCCCCCTCACCTGGTTGAACTCCAGCACGTCCAGCAGGTCGAACAACTTCCGGTTCTTCTCGTTGTCCTTCAGCTTCACGTAATATTGTTGCAGCCCGTGCAGCGTCAGCTTCGTCTCGTCGTCCACAAAGATCTCCATGGGCTGGGGGGGACCCCAAAAATTAAACGGGGGTCCCCCCCCTGCACCCCAACAATCTAGGGGGGGTCCCTGCGCTCCAATTTGGTCCCAAAATGGCCCAAAACGGCCCCTGGGAGCCCAAAATGGTCCCTCTTGACTCCAATAACTCTCTACGGGTTTAGGGACCACCCCCCTGCACCCCAAAACTTAATGGGGGGTCCCGTGCACCCCAGAACTTAAAGGAGGGTCCCCCCCCTGCAACCCAAAACTTAGTGGGGGGGTCCCTGTGCCCCAGAATGGCCCCAATATGGTCCCCAAATGGCCCAAAACGGCCCCTGGGAGCCCAAAAGGTCCCTATAGACTCCAATATCTCACTATGGGTTTGGGGACCCCCCTGCACCCCAAAACTTAATGGGGGGGGTCCCGTGCACCCCAAAACTGAATAGAGGTCCCCTCCTGCACCCCAAAACTTAATGGGTGGTCCCTGTGCCCCAAAATGGCCCAAAACAGCCCCTGGGAGCCCAAAAGGTCCCTATAGACTCCAATATCTCACTACGGGTTTGGGGACCCCCCCTGCACCCCAAAACTAAATGGGGGGGTCCCATGCTCCCCAGAACTTAAAAGGGCGGGTCCCCTCCTGCACCCCAAACTTAATGGGGGGGTCCCTGCGCCCCAAAACAGCCCCTGGGAGCCCCAAAGAGCCCCCTGAGCATCCCTGAACTCCCTGCATCCCAATGGGGTTTTGGAGACCCCCTTGCACCCCAAAATAAATGGGGGGTCCTGTGCATCCCAGAACTGAATGGGGGGTTCCCTCCTGCACCCTAAAACTTAATGAGGGGTCCCTGCACCCCAAAATGGTCCCAAAATGGCCCCTGGGAACCCAAAAGTTCCCTATAGACTCCAATATCCCCCTGTGGGTTTGGGGATCCCCCTGAATCCCAAAACTTAATGGGGGGGGGGGTCCCTGCACCCCAAAACTCAATAGGGCTGCCCCTGTGACCCAAATGTATTCCTTGGGACCCCAATACGGCCCCTGGAACCCCAAAGAGGCCCCTGGGACCCCAATATATCCCTTGGGACCCCAAAACAGCCCCTGGGACCCCCAATATGTCCCAGGGACCCCAAAATACCCCGTGGGACCTCAGTATGGTCCCTGGGACCCCAATATATCCCCTGGGACCCCAAAACAGCCTCTGGGACCCCAAAAAGGCCCCTGGGAACCCCAATATGTCCCAGGGACCCCAAAATACCCCGTGGGACCCCAATATGGTCCCTGGGACCCCAATATATCCCCTGGGACCCCAATACGGCCCCTGGGACCCCTTAATATCCCATGGGACCTCAACATGTTCTCTGGGACCCCCATACGAACCCAGGAACCCCAATACAGCCCCAGGGACCCCAAAATACCGCCCCGCCCCCCCCCAGCACCCCAATACCACCCCCCCACCCCCATTTTCCCCCTTTTGTCCCCCAAAACAAAAACTGCCAAATCTCCTGCTCGGCGCCGGCTCCTTTTGGGGGGTCCTGGGGGGGTCCCGGGTTCCAGCGCCGAATCCGGGGGGGCTCCCGCTTGTTCTCGTCGTGTGCCGCAGCGTTTCGGGGAGGGGGGGAGACCCCGGGATTGTGGGGGGGCCAAAAAAAAAAGAGGGGGGGACACGGGACACCCCAAAAAAGAACAAAACGCAGCCAAACTGCTTTGGGGGGGCTCTTCGAAGAGGAGGAAAAATGGGGTTTGTTGGGGGGGGGGGGACGGACCCGAATTTCTTCCGCATGGGGTGGGGGGGGGCGGGGGGGGGTGAGGGGGGTAATTAGTTAATTACGTCTTGCATGAATTTGCGGCAGACGGGGCGGATTTCCTTGCTGAGCGTGGCGCTGAACATCATGACCTGCTTTTCGTGCCGGGGTCATGCGGAAAATCTCCTGGACGTCCCGGCGCATGTCTGGGGGGGGACAAAGTGGGGGTTAGAGGGGGGTTTGGGGGGGTTGGAAGGGGTTTGGGGGGTGTAGCCATCAGTAGGGACCAGAGTGAACGGCACAGAGGAAGTTACAGGAAGGGTTCGGGAGTTCAGCCATCAGTAGGGACCAGAGTGAACAGCACAGAGTGAGTTATAGGAGGGTTTTAGGAGGCTGGGGAGGGGGTTTGGGGTGGTTGGAAGGGGTTTGGGGGGGGTGTAGCCATTAGTAGGGACCAGAGTGAACGGCACAGAGCGAGTTATAGGAAGGGTTTGGGAGTTCAGCCATCAGTAGGGACCAGAGTGAACAGCACACAGTGAGTTATAGGAGGGTTTTAAGAGGCTGGGGAGGGGTTTGGGGTGGTTGGAAGGGGTTTGGGGGGGGTGTAGCCATCAGTAGGGACCAGAGTGAACGGCACAGAGGAAGTTACAGGAAGGGTTTGGGAGTTCAGCCATCAGTAGGGACCAGAGTGAACAGCACAGAGTGAGTTATAGGAGGGTTTTAGGGGGCTGGGGAGAAGGTTCCAGGGGGCCTGGGGGTAACAGAGGGGTTATGTGGGGGCTGGAAGGTGTTTTGGGGGTGTAGTCATCAGTAGGGACCAGAGTGAACGGCACAGAGTGATTAATAGGAGGGGTTTGGGAGGTTAGCCCTCAGTAGGGACCAGAGTGAGCAGCACAGAGTGAGTTATAGGAGGGTTTTAGGGCGCTGGGAAAGGGGTTTTAGGGGGTCTGGGGGGTAACAGAGGGGCTATAGGGGGGCTGGAAGGTGTTTTGGGGGTGCAGCCATCAGTAGGGACCAAAGTGAACAGCACAGAGTTATAGCAGGGGTTTAGGAGTTCAGCCATCAGTAGGGACCAGAGTGAACAGTGTGTAGTGAATGAGAAAAGGGGGCTGGGGGAGCAGGGGAGGGTGTTGGGGGGCTTTGGGGGACTGTGGTCACCCCTAAATCTCCTCTTAGACTCCTGGTTGCCCCCCCAGAACCCGAAGACCCCCCTAACCCCCCCCTTCTAACTTGCTACAAGCTGTTCACTCTGGTCCCTACTGATGGCTAAATGCCCAAACCGCCCCAATGCCTCCTGTAACTCCCTCTGTGCTGTTCACTCTGGTCCCTACTGATGGCTAAACTCTGCAAATAGCCCCAGAACCCCCCCAAACACCCCAGAACCCCCCAAACACCCCAGAACCCTCCCCAGGACCCCCCAATCCCCCCCTCTCATTCACTACAAGCTGTTCACTCTGGTCCCTACTGACGACTAAACTCCCAAACTGCCCCAAATGCCCTCTATAAATCACTCTATGCCGTTCACTCTGGTCCCTACTGATGGCTGAACTCTGCAAATAGCCCCAGAACCCCCCAAACACCCCAGATCCCCCCCCAAACACCCCAGAACCCTCCCCAGGACCCCCCCAATCCTCTCCTCTAACTCACTACAAGCTGTTCACTCTGGTCCCTGCTGATGACTAAACTCCCAAACCGCCCCAATGCTTCCTATAACTCACTCTGTGCCGTTCACTCTGGTCCCTACTGATGGCTGAACTCTGCAAATAGCCCCAGAACCTCCCCAAACACCCCAGAACCCCCCCCCGGGACACCCCAAAACCCCCCCCAGGACCCACCGAGCTGCTCGAGCATCTTGTCGCACTCGTCCAGGATGAAGTGTTTGATGTGCTTGAGGTTGAGGCTCTTGTTCCGCGCCAGGGCCAAGATCCGCCCGGGTGTCCCCACCACCACGTGGGGACAGTTCTTCTTCAGCACCTCCTCGTCCTTCTTGATGGAGAGCCCCCCGAAAAACACCGACACCTGGGGGGGCAACAGGGTCACCCCAAAACCGACACACCCCCCATGGACCCCCCAAAGTGAACCCCAAAAAACACTGACACCTGGGGGGGCAACAGGGTCACCCCAAAACCCCCCCTTTTTACCTCCATCCCCACCTTCCCAAAACTTTGGGGTCCCCTAGAATCTCAGGATGACTTTGCACCCCTCTCCCAACACTGGGGGTCCCTAGGGCCCCCCAAGCCCCCCCTGTACCCCAAAAATCGCACCTTAACGCTGGGCATGTACTTGGAGAAGCGCTCGTACTCTTTGCTGATCTGGAACGCCAGCTCCCGCGTGTGACACATCACCAGCACCGACACCTGCGGGGGACACGGGGGTCACCACAGGGCCCCCCCAAACCTGGGAGACCCCCCCACAGCCCCCCAAAATCTGTGGGACCCCCCAAAAACTATGGGACCCCCCAAAGCCCTGATGTGGAACAACAGCTCCTGTATCTGATGCATCAACACCAGAGATACACGGGGGGGACAGTGGGGTCACCACAGGGCCCCCCCAAACCTGGGGGACCCCCCCAGACACCTGTGTCACCCATCCCCAAATTCTGGGGTCCCCCCAGTTCTTATTGTGGAGCCCTGGATCTCTTCCCCGGACACCTGGGTCCCTCTGAACACCTGGTTCTCTTCCCGAACGCCTGGGTCCACCAAACTCCTGGGTCCCCCGAACGCCTGTGTCCCCCTGAACGCCTGGGTCCCCCTGTCTCTAGTTTATGGGTTCCCCCCAATTCTTATTGCACAGCCCTGGGTCTCCTCCCTGGATGCCTGGGTCCCCCTGGACGCTTAGATCCCCCCAAACGCCTAGGTCCCCTGAACTCCTGGGTCCTCCCCGAACTCCTGGGTCCTCCCCGAACTCCTGGGTCCCCCGAACGCCTGGGTCCCCCGTCTCTAATTTCTGGGTTCCCCCCAATTCTTATTGCACAGCCCTGGGTCTCCTCCCTGGACGCCTGGGTCCCCCCGGACGCCTAGGTCCCCCGAACTCCTGGGTCCCCCAAACTCCTAAGTCCCCCGAACTCCTGGGTCCCCCCAAATACCTGGGTGCCAACCCAGATGCCTGGGTCCCCCCAAACATTGGTGTCCCCCTGACGCCTGGGTCCCTCCCTGGATGGCTGGTTCACTTCCCAGATGCCTGTGTTCCCCGGATGCCTGGGTCCCCCCGAACGCCTGGGTCCCCCCGAACACCTGGGTCCTCCCCGAACGCCTGGGTTCCCCGTCTCTAATTTCTGGGTTCCCCCCAATTCTTATTGCACAGCCCTGGGTCTCCTCCCTGGACGCCTGGGTCCCCCTGGACACTTAGATCCCCCCAAACGCCTAGGTCCTCTGAACTCCTAGGTCCCCCGAACTCCTGGGTCCCCCCGAACGCCTGGGTCCCCCGTCTCTAATTTCTGGGTTCCCCCCAATTCTTATTGCACAGCCCTGGATCTCCTCCCTGGACGCCTGGGTCCCCCGGACGCCTGGGTCCCCCGTCTCTAATTTCTGGGTTCCCCCCAATTCTTATTGCACAGCCCTGGATCTCCTCCCTGGACGCCTGGGTACCCCTGGACGCCTTGGTCCCCCGAACTCCTGGGTCCTCCCCGAACTCCTGGGTCCCCCGAACGCCTGGGTCCCCCGTCTCTAATTTCTGGGTTCCCCCCAATTCTTATTGCACAGCCCTGGGTCTCCTCCCTGGACGCCTGGGTCCCCCCGGACGCCTAGGTCCCCCGAACTCCTGGGTCCCCCAAACTCCTAAGTCCCCCGAACTCCTGGGTCCCCCGAACTCCTGGGTCCCCCCAAATACCTGGGTGCCAACCCAGATGCCTGGGCCCCCCAAACATTGGTGTCCCCCTGATGCCTGGGTCCCTCCCTGGATGGCTGGTTCACTTCCCAGATGCCTGTGTTCCCTGGATGCCTGGGTCCCCCCGAACGCCTGGGTCCCCCCGAACGCCTGGGTCCCCCGTCTCTAGTTTCTGGGTTCCCCCCAATTCTTATTGCACAGCCCTGGATCTCCTCCCTGGACGCCTGGGTCCCCCTGGATGCCTAGATCCCCCGAACTCCTGGGTCCCCCGAACTCCTAGGTCCCCTGAACTCCTGGGTCCTCCCCGAACTCCTGGGTCCCCCTGTCTCTAGTTTCTGGGTTCCCCCCAATTCTTATTGCAGAGCCCTGGATCTCCTCCCTGGACGCCTGGGTCCCCCCGGACGCCTAGGTCTCCCGAACTCCTGGGTCCCCCAAACTCCTGGATTCCCCCGAACGCCTGGGTCCCCCGGACACCTGGGTCCCCCGGACGCCTGGGTCCCCGCTGACCTGTCCGGTGACGGGTTCCAGCTGCTGCAAGGTGGCCAGCACGAACACGGCCGTCTTGCCCATGCCGGACTTGGCCTGGCACAGCACGTCCATTCCCAGGATGGCCTGCGGGATGCACTCGTGCTGCACTGCGGGCGACACGGGGGGGTGAGCACCCCAAAACCGCCCCCGCAACGCGCCCACCCGGCCCGAACGGTCCCCAAACGCACCCTCGGAGGGGTGCTCGAAGCCGCAGTCCACGATGGCGCGGAGCAGCTCGGGTTTGAGGAGGAAGTCGCGGAAGCCGGAGCTGTGGATGGACACGTACGAGCCCTTCACGTCCTTTTTGGGGGGCACCTCGCCCCCGTCCCCCCCGGCCGCGTTCTCCACTTCGTCATCTTCGTAGTCCAGGAGTTCGTTGTCCACGTCGTTTTCCGCCATCCTGACGGGCTGGGGGGGAATTGGGGACAATTGGGGACAATTGGGGACAACTGGGGACATGGGGAGCCCGGGGACACCCCGATATTTGGGAAGGGAGACCCTGGAAATGGGGACTTGGGACGGGGGGGGACCCGAGTGTGGGCAGCACCGTCACCCCAAAAGGACCCAGGGACACCCTGAGATTTGGGGGCATCAGACCCCAAGAGGGACCCAGGAGCACCCCAAGATGTGGGGACATCAGACCCCAAGAGGGACCCCAAGTCTTGGTCCTCCTGTCACCCCAAAAGGGAACCAGGGACACCCCAAGATGTGAGGACATCAGACCCCAAAAGGGACCCAGGAGCACCCCAAGATGTGGGGACATCAGACCCCAAGAGGGACCCCAAGTCTTGGTCCTCCTGTCACCCCAAAAGGGACCCAGGGACACCCCAAGATGTGAGGACATCAGACCCCAAAAGGGACCCAGGAGCACCCCAAGATGTGGGGACATCAGACCCCAAGAGGGACCCCAAGTCTTGGTCCTCCTGTCACCCCAAAAGGGACCCAGGGACACCCCAATGTTTGGGGACACGAGACCCCAAAAGGGACCCAGGGACACCCCAAGATGTGGGGACGTGAGACCCCAAAATGGACCGAAGTGTCCTGGCACCCCTGTGACCCCAAAAGGGACCCCAAGTCTTGGTCCCCCTGTCACCCCAAAAGGGACCCCGGGACACCCCAAGATTTGGGGACATGAGACCCTAAAAGGGACCCAGGCGTCCTAGTGCCCCCGTCACCCCAAAAGGGACTCGGGGACACCCCAAGATCTGCGGACACGAGACCCCAAAAGGGACCCAAGTGTCCTGGCACCCCCGTCCCCAAAAGAGGTCCCGGGACCCCCCCACCCCCCCAATGGACCCAGGCATCCGAGCGCCACCCCCGCCCCCCCCAGCCAATCCGCGCCCTTCCCGCCAAACCCCGAACCCGCGGCGGCCGCGTCTCCCCCGGCTCCTCCACCCGCCGCCATCTTGGCGCCCACAATGGCGGCGGGCCCGGGAGCGCCCCCGTTACAGCCCCGCGGCGGGATCGGAGGGTCCCGGCGGGCGCGGGGGGTCCCGGGCGCGGGGTATCGGCCGCCGCGGGGGCCCGATGGGCGGCGGGAGCCGCGATGCGGGGCGGATGGCGGAGGCGGGCGATGCCGCGCCGCCATCACTTACCGCCGAGCGCTGCGACCGGGAGTGGGCGGTGCTGCGAGCGTCACTTCCGCCCGCCGCTCCAAAGCCCCCAAGCGTTGGGCTGCCCGCTGAGATCGCCTGATGCCGCGCGAATAGTTTCGTAGCGCTGGGTTTTAAACGGCGCTTTTTCAACCGAGCGCTTTTCCCCGTGGAGGCGACACCCGTGAGCGCGTCACCCGGTGCCACCCGAGGGTCCCGGCCCATGCGTGGGGAAGGATTTGTGAGCAGGCGCTGCGAAGGCAGCCCCCGCTGGGGTCCTCGGAGCGGCGTTGTCAAGGCGACAGGTCCCGGCGGGAAGCCCCGCCCTGGTCGCTCCCCCGCCGCGTCGCTATGGCGACGGTTCCCGCCGCCGCTTGGCCACGCCCCCTGGGCGGGAGGAACCAAAAGCGCGGGGGGAACCCAAAAGTTCAGGGGGGGACCCAGGAGTTCGGGGGAGGGGGGACATGGGGGGACCCAGGACTTCAGAGGGACCCAGGAATTCGGGGGGGGGGGGGTGGAACCCAGGCGTTCGAGAAGGAACCCAGGCGTCCGGGGAGGGACCCAGGAGTTCAGAGGGACCCAGGCGTCTGGGGTGGAGGGACATGGGGATCATGGGGGGACCCAGGAGTTCGGGGGGGACCCAGGCGTCCGGGAGGGGCTTCACCCACATACCCCACCCCCCCCCATATACCCCCAATAAAAAGGGACCCAGGCGTCCGGCGCAGCACCGCCCCCAACCAGGGCTGATCCATTGGGTTTATTGGGGGGTTCAGGAGGGGACCCAGGCGTCCGGGGGGGGGATCAGGGGGTCCTGGGGGGGGTCAGGGGGCCCTGGGGGGGGTCCCCAATTTTGGGGGGTCCCCCATTTTCCTGCAGCCCCTCTTTGCGCCCCCATCCCGCAGCAGCCGAGTGTCCCACTTTGGGGCGGATTTGGGGCATTTCCGGGCGGATTTTGGCCGTTTTTGGGTCATTTTGGGCCGTTTTTTCGGGGTTTTGGGGGGTCTGGGGGCTCGGGGGGGTGTCGGGGGGGTCCCCGTGTTTGGGGGGGTCACTGTTTTTGCTGCAAAGCCTCTTTCCTGGCCGCGTCCTGCAGCAGCTGCGTGTCCACCTCGTCGGCCGGGAGCTGCACGTAGCGAACCACCGAGCCCCGGATGAAGCAGTTGCGGACGGACAGCTGGGACGGACAGACGGACGGACAGAGACGTATAGGGACCCATAGGGACCCCCCAGATCCATACAGACCCATAGAGACCCCCAGACACTGAGCAGTTGCGGACGGACAGCTGGGACGGACAGACGGACGGACAGAGACGTATAGAGAGCCATAGGGACCCCCAGACCCACAGAGAGCCATAGGGACCCCCCAGACCCATACAGACCCATAGGGACCCCCCAGATCCATACAGACCCATAGGGACCCTCCTGGACCCATAGAGAGCCATAGAGAGCCATAGGGACCCATAGGGACCCCCCAGATCCATACAGACCCATAGAGACCCCCCAGACCCATAGAGAGCCCCCAGACCCATAAAGACCCCCCAGATCCATACAGACCCTCCTGGACCCATAGAGAGCCCCCAGACCCATAGAGAACCTCCTGGACCCATAGAGACCCCCCCAGACCCATAGAGAGCCATAGAGAGCCCCCAGACCCATAGAGACCCATAGAGACCCCCCAGACCCATAGAGACCCATAGAGACCCCCCAGACCCACACAGACCCATAGAGACCCTCCTGGACCCATAGAGAGCCCTCGGACCCATAGAGACCCATAGAGACCCCCCAGACCCATAGAGACCCATAGAGACCCTCCTGGACCCATAGAGACCCATAGAGACCCCCCCAGACCCATAGAGACCCCCCCAGACCCATAGAGACCCTCCTGGACCCATAGAGAGCCCCCAGACCCATAGAGACCCTCCTGGACCCATAAAGACCCCCCCAGACCCATAGAGAGCCATAGAGACCCCCCAGACCCACACAGACCCATAGGGACCCCCAGACACTGAGCAGTTGTGGACAGACAGCTGGGACGGACAGACGGACGTACAGAGACCCATAGAGACCCACAGAGACCCCCCAGACCCATAGAGACCCATAGGGACCCTCCTGGACCCATAGAGAGCCATAGAGAGCCATAGAGAGCCATAGAGAGCCATAGGGACCCCCCAGATCCATACAGACCCATAGAGAGCCCCCAGACCCATAGAGAGCCATAGAGACCCCCAGACACTGAGCAGTTGCAGACGGACAGCTGGGACGGACAGACGGACGTACAGAGACCCATAGAGAGCCATAGGGACCCCCAGACCCATAGAGACCCTCCTGGACACATAGAGAGCCCCCAGACCCATAGAGAGCCCCCAGACCCATAGGGACCCACAGAGAGCCCCCAGACCCATAGAGAGCCATAGGGACCCCCCAGATCCATACAGACCCATAGAGAGCCATAGAGAGCCCCCAGACCCATAGAGAGCCATAGAGAGACATAGGGACCCCCAGACCCACACAGACCCTCCTGGACCCATAGAGAGCCCCCAGACCCATAGAGAGCCATAGAGACCCACAGGGACCCCCAGACACTGAGCAGTTGCGGACAGACAGACAGACGTATAGAGACATACAGAGACCCATAGAGACCCCCCAGACCCACACAGACCCATAGAGACCCTCCTGGACCCATAGAGAGCCCCAGACCCATAGAGAGCCCCCAGACCCATAGAGAGCCCCCAGACCCATAGAGAGCCCCCTGGACCCATAGAGAGTCCCCAGACCCACACAGACCCATAGGGACCCCCAGACACTGAGCAGTTGTGGACAGACAGCTGGGACAGACAGACGGACGTACAGAGACCCATAGAGACCCACAGAGACCCCCCCAGACCCATAGAGACCCACACAGACCCATAGAGAGCCCCCAGACCCATAGAGAGCCATAGACAGCCATAGGGACCCATAGGGACCCCCAGACACTAAGCAGTTGTGGACGGACAGCTGGGACGGACAGACGGACGTACAGAGACCCATAGAGACCCATAGAGACCCCCCCAGACCCACACAGACCCATAGAGAGCCCCCAGACCCATAGAGAGCCCCCAGACCCACACAGACCCATAGGGACCCCCAGACACTGAGCAGTTGTGGACAGACAGACAGACCTATAGAGACCCTCCTGGACCCATAGAGAGCCCCCAGACCCATAGAGACCCACAGGGACTCATAGAGCCCCCCCCTAGAACTATAAAGACCCCCCAGACCCATAGAGACCCATAAGGACCCATAGAGACCCCCCCAGACCCATAGAGACACATAGAGACACCCCTGACCTATAGAAACCTATAGAGACTCCCCAGACCCATAGAGACCCATAAGGACCCCCCAGACCCACTGAGACCCCCCCAGCAAATAGGAGACCCCTGGGATCCCCCCAGGACCCCAGACCCCCACCTCCCCCCGCTCGGGTCCCACCATGTGTGGATATTTCTCGGGGTCGGTGACGCTGATGTCGGTCAGTTTGATGTTCAGGTACTGGGGGAGGGGTGAGAGACCCATAGAGACCCCAGACCCATAGAGACCCATAGAGACCCCCCAGACCCATAGAGACCCATAGAGACCCCCCCAGACCCATAGAGACCCATAGAGACCCATAGAGACCCCCCAGACCCATAGAGACCATAGAGACCCATAGAGACCCATAGAGACCCCCCCAGACCCATAGAGACCCCCCAGACCCATAGAGACCCATAGAGACCCCCCCAGACCCATAGAGACCCATAGAGACCCATAGAGACCCCCCAGACCCATAGAGACCATAGAGACCCATAGAGACCCATAGAGACCCCCCCAGACCCATAGAGACCATAGAGACCCATAGAGACCCCCCAGACCCATAGAGACCCATAGAGACCCATAGAGACCCCCCCAGACCCATAGAGACCCATAGAGACCCCCCAGACCCATAGAGACCCATAGAGACCCCCCAGACCCATAGAGACCCATAGAGACCCCAGACCCATAGAGACCCATAGAGACCCCCCCAGACCCATAGAGACCCATAGAGACCCATAGAGACCCATAGAGACCCCCCCAGACCCATAGAGACCATAGAGACCCATAGAGACCCCCCAGACCCATAGAGACCCATAGAGACCCCCCCAGACCCATAGAGACCCATAGAGACCCATAGAGACCCATAGAGACCCCCCAGACCAATAGAGACCCATAGAGACCCCCCAGACCCATAGAGACCCATAGACCCCCCCCAGACCCATAGAGACCCCCCAGACCCATAGAGACCCATAGAGACCCCCCAGACCCATAGAGACCCATAGAGACCCCCCAGACCCATAGAGACCCATAGACCCCCCCCAGACCCATAGAGACCCCCCAGACCCATAGAGACCCATAGAGACCCCCCCAGACCCATAGAGACCATAGAGACCCATAGAGACCCCCCAGACCCATAGAGACCCATAGAGACCCCCCCAGACCCATAGAGACCCATAGAGACCCATAGAGACCCATAGAGACCCCCCAGACCAATAGAGACCCATAGAGACCCCCCAGACCCATAGAGACCCATAGAGACCCCCCAGACCCATAGAGACCCAGAGAGACCCCCCAGACCCATAGAGACCCATAGAGACCCCCCAGACCCATAGAGACCCATAGAGACCCCCCCAGACCCATAGAGACCCATAGACACCCCCCAGACCCATAGAGACCCATAGACACCCCCCAGACCCATAGAGACCCCCCAGACCCATAGAGACCCATAGAGACCCCCCCAGACCCATAGAGACCCATAGAGACCCCCCCAGACCCATAGAGACCCATAGAGACCCCCCCAGACCCATAGAGACCCATAGAGACCCCCCAGACCCATAGAGACCCATAGAGACCCCCCAGACCCATAGAGACCCCCCCAGACCCATAGAGACCCCCCCAGACCCATAGAGACCCATAGAGACCCCCCAGACCCATAGAGACCCATAGAGACCCCCCAGACCCACAGAGACCCATAGAGACCCCCCAGACCCACAGAGACCCCCCCCAGACCCACAGAGACCCCCCCCAGACCCACAGAGACCCATAGAGACCCATAGGGACCCCCCAGACCCACCGAGACCCCCCCAGAACCACTGAGACCTATAGAGAACCCCCCAGACCCACAGAGACATATAGACACCCATATGGACCTACAGAGACCTATAGAGACCCCCCCCAAGACTCATAGAGACCCATAGAGACACCCCAGACCCACTGAGACACCCCAGACCCATAGAGACCCCAGACCCATAGAGACCCCCCCCCCGGACCCATAGATTCCCCCCCACATCTCACCTGATCCACAGAGTGGAGGGTCCCACAGATGCTGCCAAAATAAACAGGGGGGTCTATGGGGGTCCATGGGGGGTCCATGGGATCTCTGGGGGGGTCTATAGGGGTCTATGGGGGGGTCTATGGGGGTCCATGGGATCTCTGGGGGGGTCTATAGGGGTCTATGGGGGGGCCCATGGGGGGGGTCTATGGGGAGGTCTATTGGGGTCCATGGGTGGGTCCATGGGGGGTCTTTGGGGGGGTTCATGGGGTCCATGGGGGTCTATGGGGAGGTCCATGGGGGGGTCTATGGGGAGGTCTATGAGGGTCCATGGGGGGTCTTTGGGGGGGTTCATGGGGTCTATGGGGGGTCTATGGGCGTGTCCATGGGGGGGTCTGGGGGGGGTCTGGGGGTCCATGGGATCTATGGGGGTCTATGGGACGGTCCATGGGATGTCTATGGGGGTCTATGAGTCCATGGGGTGTCTATGGGGGTCCACGGGGTGTCTATGGGGGTCTATGGGGAGGTTCATGGGGGTCTATAGGGGTCCATGGGCGGGTCTATAGAAGCCTATGGGGGTCCATGGCGGGGGTCCCGTGTCCCACTCACCTCAGGTCGTTCTTCAGCTCCACCACCACGTCCTTCCCCACCAGCGACTTGAAGAACGAGTAGAACAGCTAGAGGAGCGGTGAGAGATCAATGGGTGGCCCAAGGGACCCCAAAAAAACCCCAAAAAACACGATTTACCCCCAAAATCCCCCCGGTCCCGCTCTCACCATCGCGACGCCCGCCAAGCAGCGCGCCCCGCCCACTTCCGCCCAAACGCACTCCCACTTCCGCCCAAACGCACGCCCACTTCCGCCCGAACCCAGCGCTCTGCTTTCCCAAAGCCACGCCCCCGCCGCAACGCGATTCGTCAGCCGTGAGGAGGCTCCGCCTTTCCGAGGCCAAACCCCGCCCTTTGATTTGCATGGCTCCGCCCACCGGACGCGGGGGCTGAGGGGGGGAAGTGACTCAGCCAACCCCGCGCTGGGGCAAAGGTGAAGGGGCGGGGCCAGGGGGACCCCCAAATAACCCCCAGGGTCCTAAACCCCCCCAGTGACCCCAAATAACCCCCAGGGTCCCAAACCCCCCCAGTGACCCCAAATAACCCCCAGGGTCCCAAACCCCCCCAGTGACCCCAAATAACCCCCAGGGTCCTAAACCCCCCCAGTGACCCCAAATAACCCCCAGGGTCCTAAAGCCCCAGTGACCCCAAATAACCCCCAGGGTCCCAAACCCCCAGTGACCCCAAATAACCCCCAGGGTCCTAAACCCCCCGTGACCCCAAATAACCCCCAGGGTCCCAAGCCCCCTGTGACCCCAAATAACCCCCAGGGTCCTAAACCCCCCAGTGACCCCAAATAACCCCCAGGGTCCCAAACCCCCCAGTGACCCCAAATAACCCCCAGGGTCCTAAACCCCCAGTGACCCCCAATGACCCCCAGGGTCCTAAACCCCCCAGTGACCCCAAATAACCCCCAGGGTCCTAAACCCCCCGTGACCCCAAATAACCCCCAGGGTCCTAAACCCCCCAGTGACCCCAAATAACCCCCAGGGTCCTAAACCCCCAGTGACCCCAAATAACCCCCAGGGTCCTAAACCCCCAGTGACCCCAAATAACCCCCAGGGTCCCAAACCCCCAGTGACCCCAAATAACCCCCAGGGTCCTAAACCCCCAGTGACCCCAAATAACCCCCAGGGTCCTAAACCCCCAGTGACCCCAAATAACCCCCAGGGTCCCAGACCCCCAGTGACCCTGAGTCACGTCCCCTTTGTCCCCCATTGTCCCCATTGTCCCCTCCCTGTCCAGGGCCGCCCACGCGGGGTGGGGACCGGCCCGACCGGCCCCGGTGACGCCGGTGTCACCGTCACTGTCATTGTCACCTGTCACGGGCACCGGGGATTTAAGGGCGACGGGGAGAAGCCAACGGGACACACGGGAGCTGGTGAGTGGGGATGGGGACATGGGGACATTGGGATGGGGTTGGGGACATGGGGATGGAGATGGGGACATGGGGACAGGGACATGGGGATGGGGACATTGGGATGGGGATGGGGACAATGGGACAGGGATGGGGACATTGGGACGGGGACATGGGGATGGGGATGGGGACATGGGGACATCAGGATGGGGATAATGGGACAGGGATGGGGACAATGGGACAGTGATGGGGACATTGGGATGGGGACAATGGGACAGGGATGGGGACATTGGGATGGGGACGTTGGGATGGGGACATTGGGATGGGGATGGGGACAATGGGACAGTGATGGGGACATTGGGATGGGGACGTTGGGATGGGGACATTGGGACAGGGATGGGGACAATGGGACAGTGATGGGGACATTGGGATGGGGACAATGGGACAGGGATGGGGACATTGGGATGGGGACAATGGGACAGGGATGGGGACATTGGGATGGGGATGTTGGGATGGGGATGGGGACATGGGAACAGGTTGGGGACATCAGAATGGGGATGGGGATAGGGACATGGGGACATCAGGATGGGGACAACGGGACAGTTATGGGGACATTGGGATGGGGACATGGGGATGGGGACAATGGGACTGGGTTGGGGACAATGGGACAGGGATGTGGGGACAGGGACATGGGGACAATGGGATGGGGACAATAGGACAGTGATGGGGACATTGGGATGGGGATGGGGACATGGGGACAGGTTGGGGACATCAGAATGGGGATGGGGATGGGGACATAGGGACATCAGGATGGGGACAACGGGACAGTGATGGGGACATTGGGATGGGGGCAATGGGACGGGGACATGGGGATGGGGACATGGGGACATTGGGACATGGGGATGGGGATAATGGGACAGTGATGGGGACATTGGGATGGGGACATCAGAATGGGGATGGGGATGGGGACATGGGGACATCACGATGGGGACAATGGGACAGTGATGGGGACATTGGGATGGGGACGATGGGACAAGGACAGGGACATGGGGACATCATGGGGACAGGGATAATGGGACAGGGATGGGGACACTGGGTTGGGGACACAGGGACGGGGCTGGGGCCATGGGGACAGGATGTGGGCCATGGGCCAGGCTGGGGACACAGGGGGTGGCGCTTGTCCCCGTGTCCCCAAACAGGATGTGTGTGGGTGCCCCGGGTCCCCACCCGTGGCCCCAATGGCCCCAGACAGGATGTGCGTGGGTGGCCCCGGGTCCCCAATGTCCCCGTGTCCCCCCATGTCCCCCAATGTCTCCCCAATGTCCCCATGTCCCCCCATGTCCCCATAGCTCCCCATATCCCCCCATGTCCCCATTGTCCCCATATCCCCCCATGTCCCCATATCCCCCCATGTCCCCATGTCCCCAATGTCCCCGTGTCCCCATATCCCCCAATGTCCCCATGTCCCCATGATGTCCCCAATGTCCCCGTGTCCCCATATTCCCCCTATCCCCCCATGTCCCCCATGTCCCCATGTCCCCCATGTCCCCCCATTGTCCCCATATCCCCTCTGTGTCCCCATATCCCCCAATGTCCCCCCATGTCCCCCAATGTCCCCATGTCCCCATGATGTCCCCAATGTCCCCATGTCCCCCATGTCCCCCCATTGTCCCCATATGCCCCCTGTGTCCCCATATCCCCCCATATCCCCCAATGTCCCCATGTCCCCCCATGTCCCCAGTGTCCCCCCATGTCCCCATTGTCCCCAATGTCCCCATTGTCCCCATGTCCCCATTGTCCCCAATGTCCCCAATGTCCCCATTGTCCCCAATGTCCCCATTGTCCCCATTGTCCCCATTGTCCCCGTTGTCCCCAGGCAGGATGTGCGCTCAGTGTTTGGCGAATCTCGTGCGTCAGGTCTGGGGGTTCCTGAGGAGCCTTTGCGGGGGACACGGAGGTGAGAGATGGGGGGACATGGGGACAACGGGGACAATGGGGGGACATGGGGACATTGGGGGACATGGGGGACATGGGGACATTGGGGGACATGGGGGGACATGGAGACATTGGGGGACATGGGGACAATGGGGACATGGGGGGACATGGAGACATTGGGGGACATGGGGGACAATGGGGACATGGGGACAATGGGGACAATGGGGGGACATGGGGACATTGGGGGACATGGGGGGACATGGAGACATTGGGGGACATGGAGACATTGGGGGACATGGGGGACAATGGGGACATGGGGGGACATGGAGACATTGGGGGACATGGGGACATTGGGGGACATGGGGGGACATGGAGACACTGGGGGACATGGGGACAATGGGGACAATGGGGGGACATGGAGACATTGGGGGACATGGGGACAATGGGGACATGGGGGGACATGGGGACATTGGGGGACATGGGGACAATGGGGACATGGGGGGACATGGGGACATTGGGGGACATGGGGGACATGGGGGGACATGGGGGACATCTGGACAATGGGGATATGGGGACATGGGGGGACATGGGGATATGGGGACGTGGGGGAACAGGGGGACAGGGGGGGACATGGAGACATTGGGGAACATGGGGGGACATGGGGGACATCTGGACAATGGGGATATGGGGACATGGGGGGACATGGGGGGACATGGGGGGACATGGGGGACATGGGGATATGGGGACGTGGGGGAACAGGGGGACAGGGGGGGACGGGGGGGACATGGGGACAATGGGGGATATGGGGCTAATGGGGATATTGGGAACACAGGGGACATGGGGAGATATAGGGGGACATGGGGACAATGGGGACATGGGGGACATGGGGGGACATGGGGACACAGGGGACATATAGGGGGACATGGGGACAATGGGGACATGGGGGACATGGGGGGACATGGGAACATGGGGGGATATGGGGAGAGATGGGGGACATGGGGACATTGGGGACATGGGGGGATATGGGGACATGGGGAGATAAGGGGGGACAATGGGGACATGGGCACGATGGGGACATGGGGGGATGTGGGGGATATGGGGACAATGGGGACATGGGGGGGACACTAAGGTCAAAGGTCACCACTGACCCCTCCCTCCCCCCACAGGCTCCTCCTCCCCCCCCTCAGCCGGGGGGTCGACGGCGGCTCCGCCCAAAGCTGATTGAGACGCCCCCAAAACCCCCCGGGACCCCCAAAACCTCCCCCTGGACCCCTAAACCCCCCAGGACCCCCCGGGACCCCCAAACCCACCCCCGGGGAGAATAAACCAACTATGGCCCTGCGAATGTCTGTGGTTTGTTGGGGGACCCAGGAGTCCGGGGGGACCCAGGAGTTCTGGAGGGACCCAGGAGTTCGGGAGGGACCCAGGAGTTCAGAGGGACCCAGGAGTTCGGGAGGGACCCAGGAGTTCGGGAGGGACCCAGGAGTTCAGAGGGACCCAGGAGTTCAGGAGGGACCCAGGAGTTCGGAAGGGACCCAGGAGTCCGGGAAGGGACCCAGGAGTTCGGGAGGGACCCAGGAGTTCGGAAGGGACCCAGGAGTTCGGAAGGGACCCAGGAGTTCGGGAGGGACCCAGGAGTCCGGGGAGGGACCCAGGAGTTCGGGAGGGACCCAGGAGTTCGGGAGGGACCCAGGAGTTCGGGAAGGGACCCAGGAGTTCGGGAGGGACCCAGGATCGGATGATCCAGAGCAAAAAGCGCTTGTTCAAAGGTGAAAACATTTGAATATAAAAAGAGGTGAAAAGGGGCTGTTTCTGCCCGGTTTCGAACCGGGGACCTTTCGCGTGTGAGGCGAACGTGATAACCACTACACTACAGAAACGGGGCGGCGGGAGTTCCCGCCCTTTCCAGCGGAATTTGAGGCAAATTGAAGCGGAAAATTTACAAGATGCAAAAAATTGCGAAATGCACAAAACTTGTGAAAGGCAAAAAATTGCAAAATGCAAAAAATTCGCAAAGGGCAAAAAAATGCGAAATGCACAAAATTTGCAAAATGAAAAAAAATTGCAAAATGCCCAAATTTTCATAAATACCAAAAATTTGCAAAATGCACAAAATTTGGGAAATGCACAAAATTGCAAAATGCACAAAATTTGCAGAGATGCAAAAAAATTGCGAAATGCAAAAAAATTGCGAAATGCCCAAAATGGCAAAAAATTGCGAAATGCGAAAAATTTGCAAAAGGCAAAAAAATGTGAAATGCACAAAATTTGCAAAATGGAAAAAAAAACTTGCAAAATGCCCAAATTTTCATAAATACCAAAAAATTGCAAAATGGAAAAAAAAAAACGCAAAATGCACAAAAATTGCAAAATGCAAAAAAAAATTGCAAAATTAAAAAAAAATTGCAAAATGCACGAAATTGCAAAATGCCCAAATTTTCATAAATACCAACAAATTGCAAAATGGACAAAAATTGCAAAAGGCACGAAATTTGCGCCAATTTTGCGGAGCAAAGCGGTGACTGGGCAGCCCGGCTAGCTCAGTCGGTAGAGCATGAGACTCTTAATCTCAGGGTCGTGGGTTCGAGCCCCACGTTGGGCGAGTTGATAAACTATTTTCCCCAATTAAAGGGGAATCAATCCAGATTAACCTAATTTTTTAGCGCGGCTATTTTGTGGCTTTTAGCCCCAAATTGGCACCGTCGGCAAGAGAATTAAAATCCACATTAATGCTTTGGGGCGCTGTTTTGCCCTTTTTAGCCCCAACGCGGCACCGTCAGGATGGCCGAGTGGTCTAAGGCGCCAGACTCAAGGCGCTGCCTTCCCGCAGGTTGGGGCTTCTGGTCTCCGTGTGGAGGCGTGGGTTCGAATCCCACTCCTGACAGGTGCGTTTTGGTGCAAAACGGTGCGGTTTTGGTGCAAAACCCCTCGTTTTTTCATTTATACCCTTTATTTCCTTCTAGTCCATTCACCCCTTGGATTTATTTACCGTATTTCATCTGTTTTCCGCGCACTCTCCGCTGCCGCCACCAGCGCGTTTCTGTAGTGTAGTGGTTATCACGTTCGCCTCACACGCGAAAGGTCCCCGGTTCGAAACCGGGCAGAAACAGCTCCTTATTTTCTTTAAATCTTCCTTTGATTTAAGTTATAATTTATATTTAGGTTGTAATTTATATCTTTATTCTTCCCTTTATCCCCCCCTTCAAAATATCTTCAATTTCCCGCCTTTTTTTGCGCGCGATTAGGACCTTCGGAGAAATATTTCCCGCCGCCGCCCGCGCAACCTAAATCCCTTAAGAAATACATTTTAAAGTTTAAATTTTAACTCTTTTGAGCTTTAAACTGTTATATTTTATATTTTCTATTTAAAATTTCATATTCTAAATTTTATATTTTATATTTTGAATTTTATATTTTGAATTTTATATTTTAAATTTTATATTTTATATTCTATATTCTAAATTTTATATTTTATATTCTATATTCTAAATTTTATATTCTAAATTTTATATTTTAAATGTTATATTTTCAATTTTATATTCTCTGTTTTATATTTGAAATTTTACATTTTATATTTGAAATATTAATTTTTATATTTGAAATTTTATACTTTAGACTTTATATTCTATATTTTATATATAGATATATAAAATATAAATCTAATATAAAATATAAATCTAATATAAAATATAAATCTAATATAAAATCTAATATAAAATATTATATTTATATATTATATATATATTTTTAATTGAAATTTTTATTTTATATTGAAATTTTATATTTATTTTAATGGTTACATTTTAATTTTTACATTTTTAGGTTTCCATTTCCATTTCCAAATTTTCAATTTTAATCTTCAAATTTCGAATTTCGAATAATTTCGAATTACCGTAAGTAATCGAGAAGAGGCGAGAGGGGACATCTTGCCACATGGGAATAAAAAGAGGGGCCGAGGGATCTTTCTAAGAGGGAATAATAATAATAATAATAATAATAATAATAATAATAATAATAATAATAATAATAATAATAATAATAATAATAATAATAATAATAATAATAATAATAATAATGATAACCGTATTTCCCCCAATATAAGGGCCAGCCAATAGGTTGCTTCCCTGACCGGGAATCGAACCCGGGCCGCGGCGGTGAGAGCGCCGAATCCTAACCACTAGACCACCAGGGAGCCCATAGAACCCTATACAACTTAGTGCTTATTAATTAATTAACTCATTAAATTATCGCTTTTTTGCCCCTTTTTCCCCTATTTTTAGTGGGTTTTAAGCATCCGACTCAAAAGTCCCCGAAACAAATGGGCGGGGCTTAAATAATCTAACAATTAATTAATTACGGGGCGCGCGGCGTGTGTGTCCTTGGGTGGTGTTGGTGTTTCTCAATTAGCCGCTGGTAATTAAGGGCGAGCTGATGAGGGTTTAATGAGGTTAAAGCCAAGTCTGGGTTTATTTGTCTCTTATTTCTAGGTGGGGTCAATGACAAGTTTTGGGTGGTTGGGGGGAAATGGGGGAGATCTAAAGGGGTTTCAGCTCAGCTTAAATAATAAAGGGGGATTAAGCCCAGGATTTGGGGTTGAAAAGGTTAAAAAGAGGCGAATTAAGCCAAGGATTTGAGGTTAATTAAGGCGGACTAAGCCCAGGATTTTGGGTTAATAAAGGAGGGATTAAGCCCAGGATTTAAGGTTAAAAAGGGGGATTAAGCCTGGGAGTTGAGGTGAAAAAAGGGGGGTTAAGCCCAGGATTTGGGGTTAATAAAAGGGGGAATTAAACCTGGGATTTGAGGTGAGAAAGGGTTAAAAAGAGGCGGATTAAACCCGGGATTTGAGGTTAAAAATGGGGGATTAAGTGCAGGATTTGAGGCTAAAAGGGGTCGATTAAGCCCAAGATTTCGGGTTAATAAAGAGGGGATTAAGGCCAGGATTTGGGGTTAATAAAGGGGGGAATAAACCCAGGATTTGAGGTGAAAAGAGGGAGATTAAACCCAGGATTTGGGGTTAAAAAGGGGGAATTAAGACCAGCATTTGAGGTTAAAAAGGGGGATTAAACCCAGGATTTGAGGTTAAAAAGGGGGGATTAGGCCCAGGATTTGAGGTGAAAAAGGGGGGATTAGGCCCAGGATTTGAGGTTTAAAAGGGGGGATTAAATCCAGGATTTGAGGTTAAAAAGGGGGATTAGGCCCAGGATTTGAGGTGAAAAAGGGGGGATTAAACCCAGGATCTGAGGTTAATAAAGGGAGAATTAAACCCAGTATTTGAGGTTAAAAAGGGGGATTAGGCCCAGGATTTGAGGTGAAAAAGAGGGGATTAAGCCCAGGATCTGAGGTTAATAAAGGGAGAATTAAGCCTAGGATTTGAGGTTAAAAAGGGGGATTAGGCCCAGGATTTGAGGTGAAAAAGGGGGGATTAGGCCCAGGATTTGAGGTTTAAAAGGGGGGATTAAACCCAGGATTTGAGGTTAAAAAGGTAGATTAGGCCCAGGATTTGAGGTTAAAAAGGGGGGATTAGGCCCAGGATTTGAGGTTAATAAAGGGAGAATTAAGCCCAGGATTTGAGGTTTAAAAGGGGGGATTAAACCCAGGATTTGAGGTTAAAAAGGGGGATTAGGCCCAGGATTTGAGGTGAAAAAGGGGGGATTAAACCCAGGATCTGAGGTTAATAAAGGGAGAATTAAGCCCAGGATTTGAGGTGAAAAAGGCAGATTAGGCCCAGGATTTGGTGTCCCCAAACCCATTATTTGGGTTGACGAGCCCAAACCCGCTCGAGCGCCGCCCCCTGTTGGGCTCAGGGCGACAGGGTGAGCCGCCCCCCCCTCCCCAGGCAGAGCAGGGGCAGGATTTCCTCCCCCTCGAAATTGATGGGGAAAAACACAAATATTGGCGTCTCATGGGCCGCGTCGAAAAACGCCACCCGGCCCCCCTCATAATCCACAAAAACACCCACTTTTTGGGGGGCCACGCGCAGCGGGACGGCGGGTGACGCCATGGCCTGGTAGCGCGGCCCGCAGCGGCCTAGCGCCCAAATCCCGGCGTCGGGTTTAACTCTAAGCCGGCCTTTCCTCCCCACGGAGGCCTTGGCCACGCCGACGGCCCACGCGGTGCCATGGCCGACGTCCACCTCCCAATAGCGGCGCCCGGCCGTGACGCCGTGGCGGGCCAGGACGCAGCGGGACGAGTCGAAGCGTTGGGGGGTGTCGGGGACGGGGCGCCGGGTGTCCCCGAATTTGACCTGTTTTAAGTCGGCCGATAGGACCAACCGCGGATGCGCCGTGTCGGGGTCCAGGGTCACGCTCGCTGTGGGATTAACACCAATGTCAATGCACAAAGGCAATAAATCCACGGGTTGGGCCTAAATTTGGTCCCCCGGGGCAGCCTGGGGAGGGTCCAGGCCCAACGAGTGGGTTTAAGGCCGTGGGCGAGATGGGAAGGGTGGGAAAGATGGGAGCTTGGCCTAGAGTTAAAGCCAGGCCTTGGGAGGTCAATGGTTCTGCTGGGGTTAAAAATGAGGCCTTGGGAGGTCAATGGTTTTGTTGGGATTAAAAATGAGGCCTTGGATTATCGATAGTTCTGATAGGATTAAAAACAAGGCCTTGGAATGTTGATATTTCTGCTGGGATTAAAAACAAGGCCTTGAATTATCAATAGTTCTGATAGGATTAAACCCAAGGCCTTGCCACGTTGATATTTTCATTGGGATTAAAAACAAGGCCTTGAATTATCAATATATTTGCTGGGATTAAAAACAAGGCCTTGATATGTCAATAGTTTTGTTGGGATTAAAAGCAAGGCCTTGAATTATCAATAGTTCTGACAGGATTAAAACCAAGGCCTTGAATTATCGATATCTCTGCTGGGATTAAGAACAAGGCCTTGCTGTGGTTTATTTTCGCTGGGATTAAAACCAGGCCTCGAGACGTGGTTTATTGTTACCAGGAGCCTCCAGACCTTAGAAAAGAGGAAAAAAAAACCCAGTTGTCCCCAATTTTGGGTATTTTTGACACCCCCAGGTGTAGATATTCCCCTCCCCCACCTCTGAACCCCACCGCTTCCTCCTTGACAATGGCGGGCGCGGGACAAACGGCGGCGGGCGCGTCTTGGGCCTCCGACGCCTCCGTTGGTTTCGGGGCCCCGTCCTCCTCAATCCTGGATGATAAAATAACATCCATCCCATAATATTCCATTTGTAGAGGCGTGTCCCACCCCCCCAGTTTATGTGTGGTTTATTCCCCAATTAATTACGTCATTAATTATGGCTCAAAAAGATGTGGAATGGGCCACAAACCTGCTCAGGATGGCTCCGACGTCCTGCAAACGGGGACAAGAGAGGGACGGTGGGTCAGAGGTGAATTAATTAATATATGGAACTAATTAAGTGGAGTCATGGTGGTGACACCAGCTCTAGGCCGAGAAAATGTATTGAATTAATATATTGGATTAATATATTGAATTAATACATGGGATTAATTGAGTCCTGGGTGGTGACACCAGGTCTAGGCCAAGAAAATACATTGAATTAATGTATTGAATTAATATATTGAATTAATTAATATATTGGATTAATTAGAGTCCTGGATGGTGACACCAGGTCTAGGCCAAGAAAATACAATGAATTAATACATTGAATTAATGCATCAAATTAATATATTGAATTAATATATTGAATTACTTGAGTCCTGGGTGGTGACACCAGGTCTAGGCCAAGAAAATGTATTGAATTCATTAATATATTCAATTAATATATTGGATTAATCAATATATGGGATTAATTAGAGTCTTGGGTGGTGACACCAGCTCTAGGCCAAGAAAGTGTATTGAATTAATATATTCAATTAATATATTGAATTAATTGGAGTCCTGGGTGGTGACACCAGCTCTAGGCCAAGAAAACGTATTGAATTAATGTATGGAATGAATAAATTGAACTAATTGAGTCCTGGGTGGTGACACCAGCTCTAGGCCAAGAAAATTTATCTCATTAATTAATATATTGGATTAATTAGACTCCTGGGTGGTGACACCAGGCCTAGGCCAAGAAAATGTATTGAATTAATGTATGGAATGAATATATTGAACTAATTGAGTCCTGGGTGGTGACACCAGCTCTAGGCCAAGAAAATGTATTGAATTAATGTATGGAATGAATAAATTGAACTAATTGAGTCCTGGGTGGTGACACCAGCTCTAGGCCAAGAAAATTTATCTCATTAATTAATATATTGGATTAATTAGACTCCTGGGGGGTGACACCAGGCCTAGGCCAAGAAAACGTATTGAATTAATGTATGGAATGAATATATTGAATTAATTGAGTCCTGGGTGGTGACACCAGCTCTAGGCCTAGAAAATAGGTATTTTTCGGGAAAAAGGTTGGCAAGATGATCCCGAAAAGGGGCGTTTTGGGTCGATTCGGCCTCACCCGCAGGAATTCGCAGGCCGGAAGCCGACACTTGTCCTGCAGCTCCCGGATGCGCCCGTCGATGGCCGACACGGCCCCCAGGATGCGGTTGACCTTGTCCTCCCCGCTCCTGGCCACCTCGTGGCGCAGCTGGCCCAAGCGCTCCAGCAGGAGGCGCTCCCGGGCGCCCAGGAGGCGGCGCAGCGCCCCGAATTGGGACGACACCTTCTGGCGCTCCGATTCCACCCGCTCCTGAGAGAGAAAACAGGGTAAGAAAGACGCCACGGGGGATTAATTTAATTCAACTCTTAATTTGATTTTAATTCTCCACTTACGAGGCACTCGCGGGATTTTCCTTCCTCAGCCTCTTTGAGCCCCAAGAGCTTCTCCCTCTGGTCCTTCAGGATCCGCACGTGGGCCTCGAACTTCTCCTGAAAGGGAACAAAACACCATGAGATGTGGAGAGAGTCACGTGGTTGGACCCAATGGAGGCTCTTGATCCCCATCCAATGAGGTTGGACGCAATGGAGGCTCTTGATCCCCGTCCAATGAGGTTGGACCCAATGGAGGCTCTTGATCCCCGTCCAATGAGGTTGGACGCAATGGAGGCTCTTGATCCCCACCCAATGAGGTTGGACCCAATGGCGGCTCTTGATCCCCGTCCAATGAGGTTGGACCCAATGGAGGCTCTTGATCCCCGTCCAATGAGGTTGGACCCAATGGAGGCTCTTGATCCCCATCCAATGAGGTTGGACCCAATGCAGGGTCTTGATCCCCGTCCAATGAGGTTGGACCCAATGCAGGGTCTTGATCCCCGTCCAATGAGGTTGGACCCAATGGAGGCTCTTGATCCCCGTCCAATGAGGTTGGACCCAATGCAGGGTCTTGATCCCCATCCAATGAGCTTGGACTCAATGGTGGCTCTTGATCCCCGTCCAACGAGGTTGGACCCCATGGAGGCTCTTGATCCCCATCCAATGAGGTTGGACCCAATGGAGGCTCTTGATCCCCGTCCAATGAGGTTGGACCCAATGCAGGGTCTTGATCCCCATCCAATGAGCTTGGACTCAATGGTGGCTCTTGATCCCCGTCCAACGAGGTTGGACCCCATGGAGGCTCTTGATCCCCATCCAATGAGGTTGGACCCAATGGAGGCTCTTGATACTCTTCCAATGAGGTTGGACTCAATGAGGGTCTTGATCCCCGTCCAATGAGGTTGGACCCAATGGAGGCTCTTGATCCCCGTCCAGTGAGGTTGGACCCAATGGAGGCTCTTGATCCCCGTCCAATGAGGTTGGACTCAATGGTGGCTCTTGATCCCCGCCCAATGAGGTTGGACCCAATGGAGGCTCTTGATCCCCGTCCAACGAGGTTGGACCCAATGGAGGCTCTTGATCCCCGTCCAATGAGGTTGGACCCAATGGAGGCTCTTGATCCCCGTCCAATGAGGTTGGACCCAATGGAGGCTCTTGATCCCCGTCCAACGAGGTTGGACCCAATGGTGGCTCTTGATCCCCGTCCAATGAGGTTGGACCCAATGGTGGCTCTTGATCCCCGTCCAATGAGGTTGGACCCAATGGAGGCTCTTGATCCCCGTCCAATGGGATTGGACTCAATGAGGCTCTTGATCCCCGTCCAATGAGGTTGGACCCAATGGAGGCTCTTGATTCCCCTTCCAATGAGGTTGGACCCAATGGAGGCTCTTGATACCCACCCAATGAGGTTGGACCCAATGGTGGCTCTTGATCCCCGCCCAATGAGGTTGGACTCAATGGAGGCTCTTGATCCCCGTCCAATGAGGTTGGACTCAATGAGGCTCTTGATCCCCGCCCAATGAGGTTGGACCCAATGGAGGCTCTTGATCCCCGTCCAATGAGGTTGGACCCAATGGAGGCTCTTGATCCCCGTCCAACGAGGTTGGACCCAATGGAGGCTCTTGATCCCCGTCCAATGAGGTTGGACCCAATGGAGGCTCTTGATCCCCATCCAATGAGGTTGGACCCAATGGAGGCTCTTGATCCCCGTCCAATGGGGTTGGACTCAATGAGGCTATTGATCCCCATCCAATGAGGTTGGACCCAATGGTGGCTCTTGATCCCCGTCCAATGAGGTTGGACCCAATGGAGGCTCTTGATCCCCGTCCAATGGGGTTGGACTCAATGAGGCTATTGATCCCCATCCAATGAGGTTGGACTCAATGAGGGTCTTGATCCCCACCCAATGAGGTTGGACTCAATGAGGGTCTTGATCCCCATCCAATGAGGTTGGACCCAATGGAGGCTCTTGATCCCCGTCCAATGAGGTTGGACTCAATGAGGCTCTTGATCCCCGTCCAATGAGGTTGGACTCAATGAGGGTCTTGATCCCCGTCCAATGAGGTTGGACTCAATGGTGGCTCTTGATCCCCATCCAATGAGGTTGCAGATCCAAAACCCACAACTGAAGGTCCCTCCTCCCCACAGACCCCATGGACCCCCGAACCTTGTTCTCCTCGGCGGCCTCCTCGACGGGCACCACGGCGTGCTCCCGGTGCTCCGGCGCCCCCCGGCACGCCAAGCAGATGAGGCTCCTGTCGTCCTCGCAGAAGAGCTTGAGCGCCTCGCTGTGGCGCGGGCACCGTCCCGGCGCCGCCCTCAGGCTCAGCCTCTTGGCCACCTCGATGACTTTGGCCAACTCGCGGTTGGGTCGGAGCGTGTTCTCCGGCGCCGCGCGGTGGCAGCGGGGACACGGGAAGGGGCGCCCGGCGTCCCCCCAGCGGCGGGCGATGCAGCCGCGGCAGAAGCTGTGGCCGCAGTGGATGGACACGGGGTCGCGGAACAGCCCACGGCACTCGGGGCACGCGGCCTCGCCCAGGAGCGCGGCGGCCATGGTGGACCGGGGGGAGGAGGAGGAGGAGGAGGAAGATGTGGCGGGGGTGGTTGTGGTGGCGCCCGTGGGTGGCTCCACTTCCTGCGGCTGGGGGGGCAGGGCCGGGTGCTGCTCATACAAAATGAAATGAAGGTATTTGTTTAAATGCTCGGCGTCCTTGTGGCCCCCGTGTCCCCCCGTGTCCCCCCGTGTCACTCCGTGTCCCCCCATGTCCCCCTATGTCCCATGTCCCCCCATATCCCTCATGTCCCCCCATCTCCCCATGTCCCCCCATGTCCCCATATCTCCCTATGTCCCCCTATGTCTCCATATCCCCCATGTCCCCATGTCCCCATGTCCCCCCATGTCCCCCCATGCCTATATATCCCCCCATATCCCCCCATGTCCCCATGTCCCCCATATCCCCCCATATCCCCATATCCCCCATGTCCCCATATCCCCATGTCCCCCCATGTCCCCCCATGCCTATATATCCCCCCATGTCCCCCCATATCCCCCCATGTCCCCATGTCCCCCATATCCCCCTATATCCCCCATGTACCCATATCCCCCCATGCCTATATATCCCCCCATGTCCCCCCATATCCCCCCATGTCCCCTCATATCCCCATGTCCCCCCATATCCCCCCATGTCCCCCCATATCCCCATGTCCCCATGTCCCCCCATGTCCTCCCATGCCTATATATCCCCCCATATCGCCCCATATCCCCATATCCCCCCATATCCCCCCATGTCTCCATATCCCCATATCCCCCCATGCCTATATATCCCCCCATATCCCCATATCCCCCCATATCTCCTCATGTCCCCCCATATACCACATGTCTCCATATCCCCATGTCCCCCCATGCCTATATATCCCCCCATATCCCCCCATATCCCCCTATCCCCCCATGTCCCCCATATCCCCCCATATCCCCATATCCCCCCATATCCCCCCATGTCTCCATATCCCCATATCCCCCCATGCCTATATATCCCCCCATATCCCCATATCCCCCCATATCTCCTCATGTCCCCTCATATCCCCATGTCCCCCCATATCCCCCCATGTCCCCTCATATCCCCATGTCCCCCCATATCCCCCCATGTCCCCCCATATCCCCCATGTCTCCATATCCCCATGTCCCCCCATGCCTATATATCCCCCCATATCCCCCTATCCCCCCATGTCCCCCATATCCCCCCATATCTCCATATCCCCCCATATCCCCCCATGTCTCCATATCCCCATATCCCCCCATGCCTATATATCCCCCCATATCCCCCCATATCCCCCTATCCCCCCATATCCCCATGTCCCCCCATATCCCCCATGTCTCCATATCCCCCATCCCCCATGTCCCCCCATGCCCATATATCCCCCCATATCCCCCATCCCCCATGTCCCCCCATGCCTATATACCCCCTCATGTCCCCATATCCCCCAATATCCCCCAATATCCCCCCATCCCCACATCAGAACCCCCCACTTCCACCCCCCATTAACAACCCCACCTTTAACATCCCAATTACCTTCATTAATTCCCTCAACACCCCCGCCCCCAAATTTCCCTGTAGAACCGAAACCACGTCCCCCCTAACGAGCCCCCCAACCGCCGCCTAACGAAGCACCGAATTTCTGAGAAATCGGGCAAAAGAGCCCGTTTCGTTCTTACGATTTCCGGCGCCAGCGCTCAGAACGAGGCTGGGGGGCCCTTCATCTCGGAGCTGATTGGCCGGTTCTTAATTAAGCTCGTTTGCCTCGGCGTCCAATTTGAATATTTGGCTTTCTGAAATGGAAACTTCACCGGTTCCGTTTCAACTTAAATTTCGATTTCAGACGTCGCTCGTTAAATGTTAATGTCTAAATCTTAATATTAAATTGTGAGATTTCATTCTTAAGGCAAAATTCACCGCAGGGTTTGTGGATCGTTTTGATTGGATCTTGTGGGTCGTTTCGATTGGATTTCTGGATCATTTTGATTGGATTTTGGGGATCATTAAGATTTAATTTCTGCATCACGTTGATTTAATTTCTGGATCATTTTGATTGGATCTTATGGATCATTTTGATTTAATTTCTGGATCATTTTGATTGGATCTTATGGATCATTTTGATTTAATTTCTGGATCATTTTGATTGGATCTTATGGATCATTTTGATTTAATTTCTGGATTATTTTGATTGGATCTTATGGATCACTTTGATTTAATTTCTGGATCATTTTGATTGGATCTTATGGATCATTTTGATTTAATTTCTGGATTATTTTGGTTTGATTTGTGGATCGTTCTGATTCGATTTTGTGGATCATTTTGATTGGATTTTGTAGATCATTTTGATTTAATTTCTGGATCATTTCGATTCAATTTTGTGGATCATTTTGATTTGATTTCTGGATCATTTCGATTTGATTTCTGGATCATTTCGATTGGATTTTGCGGATCATTTCGATTTGATTTCTGGATCATTTCGATTGGATTTTGCGGATCATTTTGATTTAATTTCTGGATCATTTCGATTCAATTTTGTGGATCATTTTTATTCTGTTTCTGGATCATTTCGATTCAATTTCTGGATCATTTCGATTGGATTTTGCGGATCATTTCGCTTACAATTTGGAACGAAATTGAATTGAAATAAAACTGAATTGAAACGAAATTGAATTGAAATAAAACTGAATTGAAATGAAATTGAATCGATATAAAACTGAATTGAAATGAGATTGAATCGATATAAAACTGAATTGAAATGAAATTGAATCGATATAAAACTGAATTGAAATGAAATTGAATCGAACGCCATTTTTCCCTTGGGACCCTTAGAGTCCTCAAGGCAGGAACCCATTAGGTCTAATTAGATTTCAAGCTTAATTAAAGGCGTCTAACAGCTTTCCCGGGGGGGGGGGACACCATGACCAACCTGCGCTGGGCCCGAGGGGACCGGGTTGGTTTGGCCGGACCGAACCACCCGCGGGGGCCGCCCAACCCCCCTTGTTGGGCGCGGGGAGCGCCGTGGGGGTGGGATTTCCCCCCCGCGTCCTCTGCGCTTTCCCACAACCCGCAGGAAACGCCTATTTTGCCGCTTTTGCCGTGAAAATGAAAGCGTTGAGCGGTCGGCGAGGCCCCCATGGCGAGCATCCCCGATGATGGAGCCTCGTGCCCCGTTTGCCGCGAGCTGTTCCGCGACCCCGTGTCCATCCATTGCGGCCACCACTTCTGCCGCGGCTGCATCACCCGCCGCTGGGAATGGGCCACCGGGCCTTTCCGGTGCCCGCGGTGCCGCCGAGAGGCCCCCGAGCCAACGCTCCGGCCCAGCCCGGAGCTGGCGCGGCTCCTGGAAATCACCAAGGGCTTGAATCTGGAGGCGGCCGCGCGGGGAATTACGGTAGAGGAAGAGGAGCCGGAGGACGGGGAATGGTGCGGCAAACACGGCGAGCCCCTCGGCTTCTTCTGCCGGGACGACGGCGTCGGCGTCTGCGCCGTGTGCCGCGAGTCGCGGGCGCACCGCTCGCACGCCGTGCTGCCGGTGCCGGAGGCCGTGCGGGAGTACCAGGTGAGAATGGGGGCGGGGGGGGGGGGTTTTGTAATGGCTAGAGGGGTTTTGGCACGCTTTCCCCCCAAAAATAGGACCTGACCTGAAAATAAGACCTACCCTGAAAACAGGACCTACCCTGAAAATAGGACCTGCCCTGAAAATAAGACCTACCCTGAAAATAGGACCTGCCCTGAAAATAGGACCTGCCCTGAAAATAAGATCTACCCTGAAAATAAGACATTCCCTGAAAATAGGACCTACCCTGAAAATAAGACCTACCCTGAAAATAAGACATTCCCTGAAAATAGGACCTACCCTGAAAATAAGACCTACCCTGAAAATAAGACCTACCCTGAAAATAGGACCTACCCTGAAAATAGGACCTACCCTGAAAATAAGACCTACCCTGAAAATAGGACCTGCCCTGAAGATAACACCTGCCTCGAAAATAGGACCTGCCTTGAATATAAGACTTGCATCTAAAATAAGCCCTTCCCCAAAAATAAGCCCTACCTAGAAAATAAGATCTACCTCAAAAATAAGCCGTACCTAGAAAATAAGCCCTTCCTCAAAAATAAGCCCTACCTAGAAAACAAGCCCTTCCCCGAAAATAAGCCGTACCTAGAAAATAAGCCCTGCCTAGAAAATAAGCCCTACCTAGAAAATAAGCCCTATCTAGAAAGTAAGCCCATCCTCAACAATAAGCCATACCTAGAAAACAAGCCCTACATGGAAAATAAGCCCTTTGCGGAAAATAAGGCATATCTTGAAAATAAGCCCTATCTTGAAAATAAGCCCCTTCCCAAAAATAAGTTGTACCTAGAAAGTAAGCCATACCTCAAAAGTAAGCCCTTCCTCAAAAACAAGCCCTATGTAGAAAATAAAGCCTTGCCCAAAAATAAGCCCTACCTAGAAAATAAGCCCTTCCCCAAAAATAAGACGTACCTAGAAAATAAGACCTACCTCAAAAATAAGCCCTTCCCCAAAAACAAGCACTACGTAGAAAATAAGCCCTTGCCCCAAAATAAGCCCTACCTAAAAAATAAGCCCTACCTAAAAAATAAGCCCTTCCCCTAAAATAAGCCCTACCTAGAAAATAAGCCCTTCCCCTAAAATAAGCCCTACCTAAAAAATAAGCCCTTCTCCAAAAATAAGCACTAGCTAGAAAATAAGACCTACCTAAAAAATAAGCCCTACCTAAAAAATAAGCCCTTCCCCTAAAATAAGCCCTACCTAGAAAATAAGCCCTTCCCCAAAAATAAGGCCTACCTAAAAAATAAGCCCTTCTCCAAAAATAAGCACTAGCTAGTAAATAAGCCCTACCTAAAAAATAAGCCCTACCTAAAAAATAAGCCCTTCCCCTAAAATAAGCCCTACCTAGAAAATAAGCCCTTCCCCTAAAATAAGCCCTACCTAAAAAATAAGCCCTTCTCCAAAAATAAGCACTAGCTAGAAAATAAGCCCTACCTAAAAAATAAGCCTTACTTAGTAAATAAGCTCTACTTAACAGATAAGTCCTTCCCCAAAAATAAGCCCTTCCCTGAAAATAAGCCATACCTAGAAAATAAGCCATATCTAGAAAACAAGCCATACCTAGAAAACAAGCCCTACGTAGAAAATAAGCCGTATCTCGAAAATAAGCCATATCTAGAAAATAAGCCCTTCCAGAAAATAAGCCCTACCTGGCAAAGCAGCCCTTGCCGTTCCGGACGGAGAGGGTCCTGAAGGTCTGCAGGGTCACCAGTGCCCTATCTCCATTGGATCTGGCAGGACCGGGTCCAGGCGCGGCTGAGTGGACTGACGGACGCCAGGGACAGACTGCTGGCCCTGCGGGACGCTGAGATGAGGAGGAACCGCGAGTGCCTGGTAACGCTGCAACGAGCAGGAACCAATGGGGGCTCGATGATCTCGAGGGGTCGTGGTTGGACTTGGTCTTGAGGGGTTATGGTTGGTCTTGATGACCTTGATGGGTTATGGTTGGACTTGACCTTGAGAGGTCATGGTTGGTCTTGACCTTGACAGGTTATGGTTGGACTCAGTCTTGAGGGGTCATAATTGGACTTGACCTAGACGGGTTATGGTTGGACTCAATCTTGAGGGGTTGTGGTTGGACTTGACCTTGAGGGGTTATGGTTGGTCTTGATGACCTTGATGGGTTATGGTTGGACTTGATCTTGAGAGGTCATGGTTGGTCTTGACCTTGACGGGTTATGGTTGGACTTGATCTTGAGGGTTGTGGTTGGTCTTGCTGATCTTGAGGGGTTATGGTGGACTTGACCTTAAGGGGTCATGGTTGGACTCAATGATCTTGAGGGGTCATGGTTGGACTCCATCTCAAGGCGTTATGGTTGGTCTTGATGATCTCGAAGGGTCATGGTTGGACTTGACCTTGAGGGTTTATGGTTGGACTTGATGATCTTGAGGGTTTATGGTTGGACTTGATCTTGAGGAGTTACAGTTGGACTCAATCTTGACGGGTCATGGTTGGTCTTGACCTTGAGGGGTTATGGTTGGAATCAATCTTGAGGGGTTATGGTTGGACTTGATGATCTTCAGCGGTCATGGTTGGACTCGATCTCGAGGGGTTATGGTTGGACTCAATGACCTTGATGGGTTATGGTTGGACTCGATGACCTTGAGGGGTTATGATTGGACTTGATCTTGAGGGTTTATGGTTGGACTCGATCTTGAGAGGTCATGGTTGGTCTTGACCTTGAGGGGTTATGGTTGGACTCGATCTCGAGGGGTTATGGTTGGACTCAATGACCTTGAGGGGTTATGGTTGGACTTGATCTTGAGGGTTTATGGTTGGACTCAGTCTTGAGGGGTCATAGTTGGTCTTGATGACCTTGAGCGTCTCTTCCAACCCAAACAACTCCACTGCCGAACGCAGAGCAGATGTGTAGACACACGTAAAGGACACGGGCAGTGGAGACGTGTCCCCTCGCGTCGGCCCCGCAGGAGAACGCCGAGGCCGAGCGGCGCCGCGTCGTGTCGGCGTTCGACGGGCTGCGTGTCCTCCTGGAGGACGCCGCCCGCCCCCTGCTGGCCCGGCTGGGGGCGCTGGAGCGGGACGCGGAGCAAGCGCAGGAGGAGACGGCCACGGCGCTCACCACCGAGATCTCGCGCCTGGACGCCGCCATCCGCCAGCTGGAGGAGACGCGGCGGCAGCCGGCGGGCGCCTTCCTGCGGGTGAGCGGCGGGGGGACGCGGCCACGTCGGCGGCGCCGCCGTCCACACATTGAGCTTCCTCTTCCATCTCTTCCTCCCAGGACGTCGGGGGCACCTTGAGCAGGTACGTCCTCACCTCCCCACCCCATCTTGGCGAGGAACGTTGGGTTGGACTTGACCTTGACAAGGTTGGATCCAACGGGAGACGCTCCACCAAACCCCCGCGAGTCACGTTTTGGCTCTGTGGGCAAACCGCGCCGTGGTTGGTCCGTCAGGACCTTCTGGTGCGCACCAAAGGGTTCTCGGTCCACCAGGAGACGCGTCCTGGGCCACCCGCTCTGGTTCTGCTCCTCCAGGTGTGACGAGGGACATTTCCAGCCACCGACGGCGCTTCTCACGGAGCTGGAGGAGAAGATCAGTCGCTTCAGGGAGAGAAACGTGGCGCTGGAGGAGACTCTGAGGAGCTTCCAAGGTGGGGCGTTAATTATGCTTGTTAATTAGAATATAGATTGTGTTTTGTTGCAATTAACGTCACCCGTGGCAGAAGAACCTCCCTGTTTCATGGCCGTGCGTGTGACACCCATTAATGCCTCTTCTCTCCCCTCTCTAGACGTCCTGATGTTCGAGCTGCCTGAGAAGAGTAAGTCCAGGCCTACTGGAGGTGGGGAGGCCCAGGGAGGTTGAGCCGGGCCTGGGGTGGAGAGGCAAGAACACCATAACGAACCAGGGAGTGCTCACCATAACCCGTGGATGGATCGATTCACTTCAATGGGTCGGGGAATCAATGATCCTGAGGGGTTGTGGTTGGACTCGATGGTCTTGAGGGGTTATGGTTGGTCTTGAATGATCTTGGGGGGTCATGGTTGGACTTGACCTCGAGGGGTCGTGGTTGGTCTTGATCTTGAGGGTTTATGGTTGGACTCCATGACCTCAAGGGGTTGTGGTTGGACTCCACAATCTTGAGGGGCGGTGGTTGGACTCCACGACCTCAATGGGTGGTGGTTGGACTCCATGACCTCGATGGGCGGTGGTTGGACTCCAATGGGTGGTGGTTGGACTCCATGGCCTCGATGGGTGGTGGTTGGACTCCATGGCCTCGATGGGCGGTGGTTGGACTCCATGACCTCGAGGGGTTGTGGTTGGACTCCATGGCCTCGATGGGCGGTGGTTGGACTCCATGACCTCAATGGGTGGTGGTTGGACTCCACGACCTCGATGGGCGCTGGTTGGACTCCATGACCTCAATGGGTTGTGGTTGGACTCCATGACCTCAATGGGTTGTGGTTGGACTCCATGACCTCGATGGGTTGTGGTTGGACTCCATGACCTCAATGGGTTGTGGTTGGACTCCATGACCTCAATGGGCGGTGGTTGGACTCCATGACCTCAATGGGCGGTGGTTGGACTCCATGACCTCAATGGGCGGTGGTTGGTCTCACCGCTCCGGTTCCCCCGACGCCCGCTCTCCCCCCCTCGCAGTGCCGGTGACGCTGGACCCCCTCCACGGCGCACCCCCAGCTCGCGGTGTCGCCCGACGGGAGGAGCGTGCGCTGGGAAGACACCCGGGAAACCCGACCGGCCCGCGCCCTGGACGCCGACCCCTGCGTGCTGGGCCGGCCGGGGGTCACCTCGGGGACGTCCTGCTGGGAGGTGGACGTGCCACCCCAAGGCTCCTGGGCCGTGGGGGTGGCCAAGGGGGCCGTGAGGAGAAGCGACGAGTCTCCCGCGCCCCCCAGCGTTGACCTGTGGTCCATGGGCCTGTGTCACGGCCAGTTTTGGGCGCTCACCTCCCTCGAGCGCGTCCCGCTGCGCCAGCTCGACGTCCCCAAGAGGGTCCGGGTGTCCCTGGACTACGACAAGGGGCACGTGGCCTTTTTCGACGCCGACAAGAGGTCCTTGATCTTCACCTTCCCCGCGGCCTCGTTTGGTGGCGAGCGGGTCCAGCCCTGGTTCCTGGTGTGGGGCGAGGGCGCCCACATCACCCTGCGCCCCTGAGCTCGGCGCCGCTCGCCCAAACGCCGCTTTTACGCCCAAAATGTCCCTATTTCCACCACTTTGGGGGTCTTCTGTCCGCCAAGGTCCTTTCCAGCCTCTGATTCTTGTGGATGCTCGGAATATAAGCCCTACTCCAAAAATAAGCCCTAGCGTGATTTTCCAGCTTTTTGAGGATGCGCGTTGTATAAGCCCTACCCCAAAAATAAGCCCTAGTGCCATTTTTCAGCTTTTTGAGGACACTTGGAATATAAGCCCTACCCTAAAAATAAGCCCTAGTACTATTTTTCAGCTTTTTGAGGACATTCGGAATATAAGCCCTACCCCAAAAATAAGCCCTAGTGCCATTTTTCAGCTTTTTGAAGACATTCGGAATATAAGCCCTACCCCAAAAATAAGCCCTAGTGCCATTTTTCAGCTTTTTGAAGACATTCGGAATATAAGCCCTACCCCAAAAATAAGCCCTAGTGCCATTTTTCAGCACTTTGAGGACACTTGGAATATAAACCCTACCCCAAAAATAAGCCCTAGCATGATTTTCCAGCTTTTTGAGGACACTTGTTGTATAAGCCCTACCCCAAAAATTAGCCCTAGCGTGATTTTCCACCTATTTGAGGACACTTGGAGTACAAACCCTACCCCAAAAATAAGCCCTAGTGCCATTTTTTCAGCACTTTGAGGACACTCGGAAATGAAATTAAATGAAATTAAATAGAATGAAATAAATGAAATGGAATAAATTTTAAAATTGAAAAATAAAATAAAGTACAATAAAATAAAATAAAATAAAAATAAAATAAACTAAAAATCAAATCAAATCACATCAAATCAGATCAAACCAAATCAAATCAACCCCCAGGATGTTCCCGTTCGTCTCCCTGGGGGTCGAAGGTTCAAGCCCGAAACCGCCCCGGGGGGATTTTGGGGCTGAATGGGCCGAATTGGGGAAGAAAAGGGTCGTTGGCGCCGGGGGAGGAAGGAGAATGGGGGTTTTAATCTGTTCCCCGGGGGCAGGGGAGGAGTTTGCCTGAAAACCCAGAAAATGGGCAGTTTTAACCCGTTTTCTGGCCGAAAAGGGGAAAAAAAGGGATGGGGGGTAAAGGAAAAAAAGGGGGAAATGGGGAGGGAGGAGAAAAGGGGGAAAAATGGGATAAAATGGGGGGAGGGGGAAATAAAAATGGGGAGAAAAGGGGGAAAGGAAAAGGGGGAAAAGGGGAAGGGGAAGGGAGGGCAGGAAAGGGCGGATTTGGCCCCAAAAGGGGAGCGGGGGCGGGGCCGGGCCGGGGGGACGCGGCGGCGCGGGGGAGCGGGGACCCCCGGCCATGGAGCCGCAGGTGGGACACGGGGACAACAGGGGACGGGGGGACATGGTGGGGACATGGGGGGACGTGGGGACAGGGGGACAATGGGGGGATATGGGGACATGGGGGGACATGGAGACAGGGGGACAATGGGGGGATATGGGGACATGGGGGGACGTGGGGACAGGGGGACAATGGGGGGATATGGGGACATGGGGGGACATGGGGGGACGTGGAGACAGGGGGACAATGGGGGGATATGGGGACATGGGGGGACATGGAGACAGGGGGACAATGGGGGGATATGGGGACATGGGGGGACGTGGGGACAGGGGGACAATGGGGGGATATGGGGACATGGGGGGACGTGGGGGGACGTGGGGACAGGGGGACAATGGGGGGATATGGGGACATGGGGGGACAGGGGGACAATGGGGGGATATGGGGACATGGGGGGACGTGGGGACAGGGGGACAATGGGGGATATGGGGACATGGGGGGACGTGGGGGGACGTGGGGACAGGGGGACAATGGGGGGATATGGGGACATGGGGGGACAGGGGGACAATGGGGGGATATGGGGACATGGGGGGACATGGGGGGACGTGGGGACAGGGGGACAATGGGGGGATATGGGGACATGGGGGGACAGGGGGACAATGGGGGGATATGGGGACATGGGGGGACGTGGGGACAGGGGGACAATGGGGGGATATGGGGACATGGGGGGACATGGGGGGACGTGGGGACAGGGTGACAATGGGGGGATATGGGGACATGGGGGGACATGGAGACAGGGGGACAATGGGGGGATATGGGGGGATATGGGGGACAAGGGGGACAGAGAGACATGGGGACGTGGGGTACATGGTGGGATGTGGGGTACATGGGGGGATATGGGGGCGAGACATGGGGGGACATGGGGACATTTGGGACAGGGGGATATGGGGGGACATGAGGGATATGGGGGGGCAGGGGGACATGGGGTCAATGGGGACAGGTGGATATGGGGAGTATGGGGACATGGGGGACATGATGGGATGTGGGGATATGGGGGATATGAGGACGGGGGGACATGGGAGACATGGGGGGATATGGGGACATGGGGGGACATGGGGACATGGGGGGGATGGGGACATGGGGGGATATGGGGACATGGGGGGACATGGGGACATGGGGGGGACCGGCCCCAGGTTTTTATTTTATTTTATTTTATTTATTTTATTTTATTTTATTTCACTCTAATTTATTTCTTTTACAAAAGGCTTTTTCCCCTTTAATTTCTTATCTCTTTGCTGTTTCTCACCTTCCCACTTC
>NC_088633.1:280619-386639 GCF_036013475.1 Columba livia | reverse complement strand
CCCCCATTGCCCCCTTGTCCCCCCCAGTGTCACCTTGTCGCCCCCCACATTGTCCCCTTGTCCCTCCCATTGTCACCTTGTCCCCCCCATTGCCCCCTTGTCCCCCCCATTGTCCCCCCCATTGTCCCCTCCATTGTCCCCCCCATCGCCCCCTTGTCCCCCCCATTGCCCTCTTGTCCCCCCATTGTCCCCCTTGTCCCCCCATTGTCCCCCCCATTGCCCCCTTGTCCCCCCATTGTCCCCGGGTGCCCCATTAACCCCTTCCCGCCCAGGTGCCCGAGCCGCTGCACGAGGTCACCGTCCCCAGCGAGGTCCCCAACGGCGTCCCTGACGTGACCCCCCCGGTTTGGCTGCCCCCCGCTCAGCAGCGGCGAGGAGGACGAGGACGAGGGGGAAGGGGGAGCCCGAGCCGTGCTCAGGGTCTGGGCCAGCACGAGGCGGCGCTGGAGGAGCTGCAGCTCCTCCCGCTCGGGTGAGGGGCGCCAGGGTCCCCAAACGGGGACACCAGGGAGGGGCACGGGGACGGGGGGCTGGGGGACTGGGGGGAACTGGGAACAGGGGGGGAACTGGGAACGGGGGGTGCAAACACCATGAGGAACCATTCGATGGTTCTTCTCTCCATCCCAACTCAACTCCATGAGGTGAAGAACGTGGTTTCCACCCCAAAATGGAGACACCAGTGAGGAGGATTGACTGGGAACTGGGGGAACTGGGGGAACTGGGAACAGGGGGGAACTGGAGAACTGGGGGGAACTGGGAACAGGGGGTCCAAACACCCTGAGGAACCATTTGATGGTTCTTCTCTCCATCCCAACCCAACTCCATGAGGTGAAGAACGTGGTTTCCACCCCAAAATGGAGACACCAGTGAGGAGGGTTCACTGGGAACTGGGGGAACTGGGGGGAACTGGGAACAGGGGGGGAACTGGGAGAACTGGGAGGACATGGGGGGTCCAAACCCCCTGTGGAACCATTTTGTGGTGGTTCCTGCTCAACTCCATGAGGTGAAGAACGTGGTTTCCACCCCAAAATGGAGACACCAGTGAGGAGGATTGACTGGGAACTGGGGGAACTGGGAGAACTGGGGGGAACTGGGAGAACTGGGGGGAACTGGAACAGGGGGTCCAAATGCCCTGAGGAACCATTTGATGGTTCTTCTCTCCATCCCAACCCGACTCCATGAGGTGAAGAACGTGGTTTCCACCCCAAAATGGAGACACCAGTGAGGAGGATTGACTGGGAACTGGAGGGTTGACTGGGAACTGGGAGAACTGGGGGGAACTGGGGGAACTGGGAACAGGGGGGAACTGGGGGAACAGGGGGGCAGACGCCCTGAGGAACCATTTTGTGGTGGTTCCTGCTCAGCTCCATGAGGTGAAGAACGTGGTTTCCACCCCAAAAGGGAGACACCAGTGAGGAGGGTTCACTGGAAACTGGGGAACTGGGGGAACTGGGAACAGGGGGGGAACTGGGGAACTGGGAACAGGGGGGGGAACTGGGGGTCCAAACACCCTGAGGAACCATTTGATGGTTCTTCTCTCCATCCCAACTCAACTCCATGAGGTGAAGAACGTGGTTTCCACCCCAAAATGGAGACACCAGTGAGGAGGGTTCACTGGGAACTGGGAGAACTGGGGGGAACTGGGAACTGGGGGGAACTGGGAGGACATGGGGGTCCAAACCCCCTGAGGAACCATTTTGTGGTGGTTTCTACTCAACTCCATGAGGTGAAGAACGTGGTTTCCACCCCAAAATGGAGACACCAGTGAGGAGGGTTGACTGGGAACTGGGAGAACTGGGGGGAACTGGGAGAACTGGAGGGAACTGGGAACAGGGGGTCCAAACGCCCTGAGGAACCATTTTGTGGTGGTTCCTGCTCAACTCCATGAGGTGAAGAACGTGGTTTCCACCCCAAAATGGAGACACCAGTAAAGAGGATTGACTGGAACTGGGAGAACTGGGAGAACTGGGGGGAACTGGGAGAACTGGAGGGAACTTGGGGAACAGGGGGTCCAAACCCCCTGAGGAACCATTTTGTGGTGGTTTCTACTCAACTCCATGAGGTGAAGAACGTGGTTTCCACCCCAAAATGGAGACACCAGTAAAAGAGGATTGACTGGGAACTGGGGGAACTGGGGGGAACTGGGAGAACTGGGGGGAACTGGGAACAGGGGGTCCAAACGCCCTGAGGAACCATTTGATGGTTCTTCTCTCCATCCCAACTCAACTCCATGAGGTGAAGAACGTGGTTTCCACCCCAAAAGGGAGACACCAGTGAGGAGGGTTCACTGGGAACTGGGGGAACTGGGGGGAACTGGGAGAACTGGGGGGAACTGGGGGAACTGGGGGGAACTGGGAGGACATGGGGGTCCAAACGCCCTGAGGAACCATTTTGTGGTGGTTCCTGCTCAGCTCCATGAGGTGAAGAACGTGGTTTCCACCCCAAAATGGAGGACACCAGTAAAGAGGATTGACTGGAACTGGGAGAACTGGAGAACTGGGGGGAACTGGGAGAACTGGAGGGAACTTGGGGGAACAGGGGGTCCAAACCCCCTGAGGAACCATTTTGTGGTGGTTCCTGCTCAACTCCATGAGGTGAAGAACGTGGTTTCCACCCCAAAATGGAGACACCAGTGAGGAGGGTTCACTGGGAACTGGGGGAACTGGGGGGAACTGGGAACAGGGGGGAACTGGGAGAACTGGGGGAACTGGGAACAGGGGGGATCCAAACACCCTGAGGAACCATTTGATGGTTCTTCTCTCCATCCCAACTCAACTCCATGAGGTGAAGAACGTGGTTTCCACCCCAAAAGGGAGACACCAGTGAGGGGAACTGGGAGCACTGGGCTGGGAACTGGGGGGAACTGGGAGGAGCTGGGGGGTCCAAACGCCCTGAGGAACCATTTTGTGGTGGTTCCTACTCAACTCCATGAGGTGAAGAACGTGGTTTCCACCCCAAAATTGAGACACCAGTGAGGAGGATTGACTGGGAACTGGGAGGGTTGACTGGGAACTGGGAGAACTGGGGGGAACTGGGAGAACTGGGAACAGGGGGGAACTGGGAACAGGGGGAACTGGGAAAAGGGGGTCCAAGCGCCCCGAGGAACCATTTTGTGGTGGTTCCTGCTCAGCTCCATGAGGTGAAGAACATGGTTTCCACCTCAAAATGGAGACACCAGTGAGGAGGGTTGACTGGGAACTGGGGGAACTGGGAGAACTGGGGGGAACTGGGAGAACTGGGGGGAACTGGGAACAGGGGGTCCAAACGCCCTGAGGAACCATTTGATGGTTCTTCTCTCCATCCCAACCCGACTCCATGAGGTGAAGAACGTGGTTTCCACCCCAAAATGGAGACACCAGTGAGGGGAACTGGGAGCACTGGGCTGGGAACTGGGGGGAACTGGGAGGAGCTGGGGGGTCCAAACGCCCCGAGGAACCATTTTGTGGTGGTTCCTGCTGAACTCCATGAGGTGAAGAACGTGGTTTCCACCTCAAAATGGAGACACCAGTAAAGAGGATTGACTGGGAACTGGGAGAACTGGGAGGAAACGGCGGGAACTGGGAACAGGGGGGTCCAAACACCCTGAGGAACCACTTGCCCAGAGACACCAAACCCTTCTCCTACCACCACGGCGCCATATTTGCCGCCACGACGCCATATTTGCCGCCATGGCGCCATATTTGCCGCCACGACGCCATATTTGCCGCCACGACGCCATATTTGCCGCCACGACGCCATATTTGCCGCCACGACGCCATATTTGCCCCAACCATCACGTTTCTCCCTCATCAACCCCCCGTTCTGCGCCTCCTCCATAAGATTCGTTTAAAGTTGTGTAAAGTGTCCATTTCCGGGTGTATTTCTGGGCAGACGCCGCGTGGACGAGCGACACGGAGCGCTCCGCGTCCCCCGAGGAACACGACCCCCCCGCGGCGAGGAGGCCCCGGAATGGCGGCTCCTCGGCCTACGAGCAGCACAAGAAGCACCCGGCGAGGCGGCCGCGGGCACCGCGGCGGGAAACCCCAGAAACACGCGTGCGTGGTGTGCGGGAAGAGCTTCAGCCGCGCCGCCTCGCTCACCCGCCACCACAAGCTGCACGTCGGGGAGCAGCGCTTCACCTGCCCCACGTGCCGCCGGAGCTTCGCCTGCGGCTCCGCGCTCAGGGAGCACCGCGACGGCGCCAGCTGCCGGCACCGGCCGCACAAGTGCCGCGGCTGCGAGAAGAGGTTCGCCTCCGCCAAGTCGCTGCAGAAGCACCGCAAGGTGGGGGGGGCGGGCGAGGGGGGGGTGGGGGTGACCAGGGGGGGGCTGAGGGGTTCTCCTGCCCCCCTGCTCTGTCCTTGAGTGAGGGTTTAGTTCACATGCTATCGGGGTACACTGGGGGAACTTATATATGTATATATAATATGGAGCCACACCCCCCTGAGAACGCCCCATCTCATGTGATCTGGGAAGCTAAGCAGGGTCGGCCCCGGTCAGTACTTGGATGGGAGACCAGCTGGGTCCAGAGAGGTTCTCCTGCCCCTCTGCTCTGTCCTTGAATAAAGGGGCAGGATATACTTGGAGAACACACATATATATACATACATGTATATATATATATAGCCATAGCATCCTGAGAACACCCAGTCTCATGTGATGTGGGAAGCTAAGCAGGGTCGGGCCCGGTCAGTGCTTGGATGGGAGACCATCAAGGTCAATGGTACCCGGGGTGGGTTAGAAGGGGGTGGTCAGTAGGTCAGAGAGGTTCTGCCCCTCTGCTCTGCCATTGGATAAAGGGTTTAGGTCAGATGCTATCAGGATAGACTTGGGGAACTTCCTTCCTTCCTTCCTTCCTTCCTTCCTTCCTTCCTTCCTTCCTTCCTTCCTTCCTTCCATCCATCCATCCATCCATGCATCCATCCATCCATCCATCCATCCAATATATGCAGCCACAGCCCCCTGAGCATGCCCCATCTCACGTGATGTGGGAAGCTAAGCAGGGTCGGGCCCGGTCAGTGCTTGGATGGGAGACCGGCTGGCTCCACCTCTGGGTGCCCCTGCTCAGGACAGATGATCTCAGAGGTCAATCCTGCCCTGATTGCTGTGGTTCTGTGCACAGGTCCACCTGCAGAACAACGCGTTCCGCTGCCCCGACTGCGGCAAGACCCTGACGTCCAACGCGGCGCTGGTGACGCACCGGCGGATCCACACCGGGAGCGGCCCTACGGCTGCCCCGAGTGCGGGAAGCGCTTCATGGCCACCAAATCCCTCAACAAGCACCGCAAGAGGCACACGGAGAACGGCGCCTTCGCCTGCCCGGACTGCGGCAAGACACTCACCTCCAAGTCCACCCTGATCATCCACCGGCGCATCCACACCGGCGAGAGACCCTACACGTGTCCCGACTGCGGGAAGAGCTTCATGGCCACCAAGTCGCTCAGCAAACACCGCAAGAGCCACGCGGAGGGCGCCGCGCGCCCCAAAACCACAGAGAACCGCCCCAAAAGCTCCGGCGTGGCCGCCCACGTGGGGAGCCGCGGGGTCAACCCTGGAGAAGCGTTTTTGGAAGGTCCTTCGTTGAAGAAACGCCAGAAGGACCAAGCGCTGGACAAGCCCCACCAGTGTCCGCACTGCGGGATCCGCTTCACCCTCCACTCCACGCTCCTGCTCCACCAGAAGAGCCACGTGGGACCCCGACCCTACGTCTGCTCCGAGTGCGGGAAGGGCTTCCGGGACGCCACCACCCTGCGGAGGCACCACCGGATCCACACGGGAGAGAAACCCTACGAGTGCTCCTATTGCCAGAAGAGCTTCCGGGCCAGCTCCACCCTCATCATCCACCGGCGCATCCACACGGGAGAGAAACCTTATAAGTGCACAAAATGCCCCAAATGCTTCATGTCCAGCTCGTCCCTCATGAAGCATCTGCGGACGCATCTGCGCAAGGAGCTGCTGCTGGGGCCCAGCCAGTGACGGGGGTTGACCAACCCAACCCAACCCAATGCAACACAACCCAACACAACACAACCCAACGCGACGCGACACAACGCAACACAACCCAACACAACTCAACCCAACGCAACTCAACCCAATACAACGCAACACAGCCCAACACAACTCAACACAACCCAACACAACCCAACACAACTCAACCCAACGCAACTCAACCCAATACAATGCAACACAGCCCAACACAACTCAACACAACCCACCCCAATGCAACACAACCCAATACAACACATGACACAACTCAACCCAACGCAACCCAATGCAACCCAACCCAACACAATCCAACCCAACCCAACACAGCACAACCCAACCCAACACAGCACAACCAAACTCAACCCAACCCAACCCAACTCAACACAATCCAACCCAACTCAACACAATCCAACCCAACTCAACAAAACCCAACCCAACACAACCCAACCCAACACAACCCAACCCAACACAACCCAGCCCAACTCAACACAACCCAACTCAACACAACCCAGCTCAACACAACCCAACACAACTCAACCCAACCCAACTCAACACAACCCAACTCAACACAACCCAAAACAACCCAGCTCAACACAACCCAACACAACCCAACCCAATCCAACCCAACTCAACACAACCCAACTCAACACAACCCAACACAACCCAACCCAGCTCAACACAACCCAAAACAACCCAACCCAACTCAACACAACCCAACTCAACTCAACCCAACTCAACAGAACCCAACACAACCCAGCTCAACACAACCCAACACAACCCAGCTCAACCCAACCCAACACAACCCAACACAACTCAACCCAACACAACTCAACCCAACCCAACACAACCCAACCCAACTCAACACAACTCAACCCAACCCAACACAACCCAACGCAACCCAACCCAACTCAACCCAACCCAACACAACCCAACCCAACTCAACACAACTCAACCCAACCCAACACAACCCAACACAACCCAACCCAACTCAACACAACTCAACCCAACTCAACACAACCCAACACAACCCAACCCAACTCAACACAACTCAACCCAACCCAACTCAACACAACCCAACCCAACACAACCCAACCCAACACAACCCAGCCCAACTCAACCCAACCCAACTCAACCCAACCCGACTCAACACAACCCAACACAACACAACCCAACCCAACACAACCCAGCCCAACTCAACACAACCCAACTCAACACAACCCAACCCAACACAACACAACCCAACCCAACTCAACACAACCCAACACAACCCAGCCCAACTCAACACAACCCAACCCAACTCAACACAACCCAACTCAACACAACCCAACGCAACCCAACCCAACGTGCCTTTGGACACATCTCCACAAGGAGCTGTTGCTGGGGCCCACCCAGTGACATGGGTTGACCAACCCAACCCAACACAACCCAACGCGCCTTTGGGCGCCCACCTCACCCAAACCATCCCCAAAATGCATTTTGGTGGCGTTTTCACCATTTTCTCCAAACTCACCTGTTGGCGGAGGGTTTCCTCAGGACCAGAAGATGGTGGCGGCTTCTCCACCCCCAGGTGACATCCCCACGGGATGAAGACTTGGGGACCCTCTTGAGAACATCAACATCTTCCTTATAGAGGCTAAAAAGCTGATTTTTATCCCCATACCTTCAACAAAGTTTAAATATGGGGTCTCCATCTCCTCAGGGTTCCGTTATTAAAATAATCCATTTATACGGGACGCTCCGTTTTCCAAACTTGTGCTTCCTCCCCCAATTTCGCCGCTTCTCACCCCATTTTTCCACTGTTGCCTTCGCGACCCCCGCTGCCTTGTTTATGGGTTTTACAACGAGGCGAAATTAAGTGGGAATTGGGTTTTTTGGGGTGCGTGGGGTTGTGATTTAATGGGGAGCGGGTGGGGCTGGATGGACGTGTCCCCTCATGGGGTGGCCTTGGGGTGCTCGTGTCCCCAAGGAGGGACGTGATAGGTGCGAATTGTGGCAAATGGTGGCATTTTGGAGACTTTGGGGTGGGCGCTGTGGGGATGGACGGGGGGTTTTGAGGTGAAAATGCCCCGTTTTGGTGCGAAAATTGGGCAGGATGTGGCGGCAAAAGGGACCTGGCAGCGGTGGGATTCGAACCCACGCCCCCGCAGGGACTGGAGCCTTAATCCAGCGCCTTAGACCGCTCGGCCACGCTACCCTGGGGGGAATCAACTTCGTTACAGCAAATTATAAGGAAAATAATGTGGGAATTGGGTCAAATTAATTAATGCGGTTTCTTAAGGTGACGCTAATGAGGGAGCGTGGGGGCGGTGCCACAAAACTCCTCCTTTCGGTCTTTTTCCCCCCGTTTTCCACCCAGTTTTACCCCCACGACTTAAACTCCGTCAGCCGCTTTAAAATTTAATTTCATTTTGATTAATTTAATTTAATTTTAATTAATTAAATTTAACTTTATTTTAAGTTATTTATTTCTATTTTATTTTAAAGCAATAAACCCCCCCCCCCCCCCCCACCCCCGGGGATTTCCAAAGAAAGGGTGGGGGGTGTTTATAGAGACTCAACCCAAACGCCATTGGATTGGGGGGGTTCTTTTCCCCCCAATACAGGTGAATTAAATAGCACAGGTTAATTAAATAGCACAGGTTAATTAATTATGGGTGAATTCAAATCACATCGACAACCCAGGAAAGAAAAAGAAGAAGAGAGAAGAAAGAAGAAAGAAGAATAAAAAGGAGAAGAAAAGAAGAAGAAAAGAAGAACAAAATGAAAATAGAGAGTTGATTTAAATTCTGGCAGTTTGAGGCCTTGTTGGTTTGAGCCCTGGGCCTAGTTTTGGGCCCTGGGCCTTATTTTGGGTCCTGGGCCTTATTTTGAGCCCTGGGCCTAGTTTTGGGTCCTGGGCTTTACTTTGGGCCTTTGGCCTTGTTGGTTTGGGCCTTTGGCCTTGTTGGTTTGGGCCCTGGGCCTTGTTTTGGGCCCTGGGCCTTATTTTGGGCCCTGGGCCTTATTTTGAGCCCTGGGCCTACTTTTGGGTCCTGGGCTTTACTTTGGGCCTTTGGCCTTGTTGTTTTGGGCCTTTGGCCTTGTTGGTTTGGGCCCTGGGCCTTGTTTTGGGTCCTGGGCCCTATTTTGAGCCCTGGGCCTAGTTTTGGGTCCTGGGCTTTACTTTGGGCCTTGGGCCTTGTTGTTTTGGGCCTTTGGCCTTGTTGGTTTGGGCCCTGGGCCTAGTTTTGCCCCCTGGGCCTTAATTTGGGCCCTGGGCCTACTTTTGGGTCCTGGGCTTTACTTTGGGCCTTTGGCCTTGTTGTTTTGGGCCTTTGGCCTTGTTGGTTTGGGCCTTTGGCCTTGTTGGTTTGGGCCCTGGGCCTAGTTTTGCACCCTGGGCCTTATTTTGGGCCCTGGGCCTACTTTTGGGTCTTGGGCTTTACTTTGGGGCTTGGGCCTGGTTGGTTTGCGTCCTGGGCCTAGTTTTGCGTCCTGGGCCTAGTTTTGCGTCCTGGGCCTTGTCTTGGGCCCTGGGCCTTGTTTTGCATCCTGGGCTTTACTTTGGGCCTTGAGCCTTGTTGTTTTGGGCCCCGGGCCTTATTTTGTGCCTCAGCCCTTCTTGTTTTGGCTAGAAACCCCCATTTTTCTTTCACACTGTAAAACTGGAACGGGAAGACGGCGGATTTTGCGCCGCAATCGATACCCTGACGTAACCGGGCCTGAAAATCTCCCTCATTTTGGCCCAAAAGTGCAGCAGAGCACCAGGGGCTCGGCGTTGGCGCCGCCGCGGGCCAAGCCGGGGCTGAAGAGCGGCCGCAGGGCCCCGGCGAAGGCCCCGCTGTAGGTGTAGAGGTGCCTTCGGTTGGTGGCGTCGTAGAAGGTGACGTCCCCGCCATCGTAATCCAAGTAGATCCCCACCCGCCGCGGCTTCGCCGCCACCGAGACGGCGACGGGACGCGACGTCAGGGCCTTGTAGCGGTCGTTGTTCCTCAACCACAACCTCCAGAAGCCGGACGGGGGGTTGAGAGGACCCATCCCCTTCCTCATGGCCGCCTCCTTGCACACCCCGAGGTCCCACTCGGTCTTGTCGCCCACGTCCACCTCCCAGTAGCAGCGTCCCGAGGTGATGCGCCGCGAGCCCAGCACGAAGACGTAGGGGTCGAAGCGCTGGGGGGCGGGGGGGACGTCCCGCCGCTCGCCCCCGTGTCGCACCGAACGGCCGTCCTTGGACACCACGAGGCTGCGGTGGGCGGACGTTGGGTCCAAGGTCATGGCCACTGGAGGGGAGAGAGGAAGAACAGCGCAATGGAGGTGGGGTGACGCTATTTAGCGCCCACCAGCGATATTTAGGACCATGAGATGGAGTCGACCTGCCCAGGTGACCTCAGCTCCATGTTGGGTCCTTCCTATGACCCAAGAACCGTAGAACTTCATATTTAGGACCATAAGATGGAGTCGACTTGTCCAAGTGACCTCAGCTCCATGTTGGGTCCTTCCTATGACCCAAGAATTGTAGAACTCAATATTTAGGACCATGAGATTGAGTCGACCTGTCCAAGTGACCTCAGGTCCGTGTTGGGTCCTTCCTGCACCCCAAGAATCAAAGAGCTTGATATTTAGGACCATGAGATTGAGTCGACTTGTCCAAGTGACCTCAGCTCCAAGAATCATAGGATAGACTCAACATTTAGGACCATAAGATGGAGTCGACCTGCCCAGGTGACCTCAGCTCCATGTTGGGTCCTTCCTGCACCCCAAGAACCATAGAACTTGATATTTAGGACCATAAGATGGAGTCGACCTGTCCAAGTGACCTCAGCTCCAAGAATCGTAGGATAGACTCAATCTTTAGGACCGTGAGATGGAGTCGACCTGCCCAGGTGGCCTCAGCTCCATGTTGGGTCCTTCCTATGACCCAAGAATTGTAGAACTCAATATTTAGGACCATGAGATTGAGTTGACTTGTCCAAGTGGCCTCAGCTCCATGTTGGGTCCTTCCTATGACCCAAGAATTGTAGAACTCGATATTTAGGACCATAAGATGGAGTCGACCTGCCCAGGTGACCTCAGCTCCATGTTGGGTCCTTCCTGCACCCCAAGAACCATAGAACTTGATATTTAGGACCATGAGATGGAGTTGACCTGTCCAAGTGACCTCAGCTCCAAGAATCGTAGGATAGACTCAATATTTAGGACCATGAGATGGAGTCGACCTGCCCAGGTGACCTCAGCTCCATGTTGGGTCCTTCCTATGACCCAAGAATCAAAGAGCTTGATATTTAGGACCATAAGATGGAGTCGACCTGCCCAGGTGACCTCAGCTCCATGTTGGGAGCTGCTGGTCCTTCCTGCACCCCAAGAATCGAAGAGCTTGATATTTAGGACCATGAGATTGATTCGACCTGCCCAAGTGACCTCAGGTCCAAGAATCATAGGATAGACTCAACATTTAGGACCATAAGATGGAGTCGACCTGCCCAGGTGACCTCAGCTCCATGTTGGGTCCTTCCTATGACCCAAGAATTGTAGAACTCGATATTTAGGACCATGAGATTGAGTCGACTTGTCCAAGTGACCTCAGCTCCAAGAATCATAGGATAGACTCAACATTTAGGACCATAAGATGGAGTCGACCTGCCCAGGTGACCTCAGCTCCATGTTGGGTCCTTCCTGCACCCCAAGAACCGTAGAACTTGATATTTAGGACCATAAGATGGAGTCAACTTGTCCAAGTGACCTCAGGTCCAAGAATCATAGGATAGACTCAACATTTAGGACCATAAGATGGAGTCGACCTGCCCAGGTGACCTCAGCTCCATGTTGGGTCCTTCCTATGACCCAAGAATTGTAGAACTCAATATTTAGGACCATGAGATGGAGTTGACTTGTCCAAGTGACCTCAGCTCCATGTTGGGTCCTTCCTATGACCCAAGAATTGTAGAACTCAATATTTAGGACCATGAGATTGAGTTGACTTGTCCAAGTGACCTCAGCTCCATGTTGGGTCCTTCCTGCACCCCAAGAATCAAAGAGCTTGATATTTAGGACCATAAGATGGAGTCGACCTGCCCAGGTGACCTCAGCTCCATGTTGGGAGCTGCTGGTCCTTCCTGCACCCCAAGAATCAAAGAGCTTGATATTTAGGACCATGAGATGGAGTCGACCTGCCCAAGTGACCTCAGCTCCATGTTGGGTCCTTCCTGCACCCCAAGAATCAAAGAGCTTGATATTTAGGACCATGAGATGGAGTCGACTTGTCCAAGTGACCTCAGCTCCATGTTGGGTCCTTCCTGCACCCCAAGAACCATAGAACTTGATATTTAGGACCATAAGATGGAGTCGACCTGCCCAAGTGGCCTCAGCTCCATGTTGGGTCCTTCCTATGACCCAAGAATTGTAGAACTCAATATTTAGGACCATGAGATGGAGTCGACCTGCCCAAGTGACCTCAGCTCCATGTTGGGTCTTTCCTGCACCCCAAGAACCGTAGGATAGAGTCAGCACTTTGGTTGGAAGAGGCCTTCAAGATGGAGTCCAACCACAACCCAACTAAAGCGTGTCCCTGAGAACCTCAAGAATCACCAAATCATCAGGTTTGGAAAAGACCCTTGAGATCAGTGAGTCCAACCACAAGCCCGACGTTTAATTAAGCTTGAACGTCTTAATTAGTCTTCAGGGCTCTCCACCCGTGAGAGACGTTGAGTTCTTCACCAAACATTTCTATTGATGGAGACACCAACCGCATCTCCCCCTCATGGGGGCCATGGAACCCACCTCTGAGACCTCCAGATGGAACCCTTGGGTGCTGATGGGTGCCAAACCCACCGGGGACGCCGAGGGACCCGCACTCACCTTTAAATTGGTCTAAAAACCCAAAAATGAAGCCGGTGGGGGTGTCGTACGTCCCTTGGAGATCGATGGGAACCACATCTGGTTTCGACACGCGGACATTTTGGCTCCTTGGGAAGAAAGACGTGGAAACGGTGACTCCAGCACCACCTCCAAACCCTCCCATGGGGCCCATGGGCAACACGGTACCTGCTCAGGAGCTTCTCCACGTCCTGAAAACGAACAGAAATGGGGAAAATAGAGAAGAAATTCACACTCTGAAGTGGATACGCTGGTTATTTATGGAGATAGGGGTGCGGGAGGTGGTGGTGACGCCACCATGAAGCCGGTGGGGTCAACCCAAGGGGGGTTCTCACCTTCAGGAGCCCCAAGGGCGGCTGCTGGCACCTCCTGTTGATCTTGCGGATGAGGAGCTCCAGCTCCTGGCTCTGCTCCATCATCTGGGTGATGTTGCTGCGCAGCTTGGTGGCCGTTGCCTTCTTCTCCCCCTTCAGCCTCCGCTGGAGCTTCTCCTCCTCCTCATACAGGAGGTCGTGGAGCTTCTCGAACTCCTTCTCCAGCATCTCGCTCTCTCTGGAGGTTTTACCCTTGGAGAGGGGAAGGAAAAGGCCAAAAAATGAGGGAAACAACAGAGAAATGGCGGTGGAAACCAATCGGGAGGTGGGGTGTCATGGCGCGGTCCCACCGTGGGTGAGGAGGAGCGTTATGGGACAACCCAAAACTGCTTGGGATGGGTCAATTCTCACCTTCCACTCGTCCAACTTCTTCTCCTCCTGGGACATCTGGCTCTGAAGGTCCAACTTGTGCTCTTGTAGGAGCTTCACAAGCACCTCCAGCTTCGCCTGGTTGGGGGGAAGCGACCATGAGAGTCATGGAGGTGGGGACAACCGCCATGGGTGTCCTCGGGTGGAGAAACCGACCCCCAACGTCACCGCGACCGTCAAGGTTGGATTATAAACAATAAAACCCATGTATTGTTGACCCACTAAATACAGGGAGGGGGAGGAGAGTGGGAACAATTAAAGATGTTTTACTAATGCTGCTAATTTTATGGAGAAAATAATACAAACGTATGCAAAATCCATCTTCAAAGTCCCGGCAGATGTAGGGCCGGCACCCCAAATCCTGGAGGTGATTTCGTGCCCCCATTTTGTATCTTGAGGTGATTTTGTGCCCCTTTGGCCGCCATTTTGTATCGTGAGGTGATTTGGTGCCCCTTTGGCCGCCATTTTGTATCTTGAGGTGACTTCGTGCCCCCATTTTGTATCGTGAGGTGATTTGGTGCCCTTTGGCCACCATTTTGTATCTTGAGGTAACTTTGTGTCCCCATTTTGTATCTTGAGGTGACTTTGTGCCCCCATTTTGTATCTTGAGGTGATTTTGTGCTCTTTTGGCCACCATTTTGTGTCTTGAGGTAACTTTGTGTCCCCATTTTGTATCTTGAGGTGATTTTGTGCCCCTTTGGCCGCCATTTTGTATCTTGAGGTGACTTTGTGTCCCCATCTTGTATCTTGAGGTGATTTTGTGCTCCTTTGGCCACCATTTTGTGTCTTGAGGTGACTTTGTGTCCCCATTTTGTATCTTGAGGTGATTTTGTGCCCCTTTGGCCGCCATTTTGTGTCTTGAGGTGACTTTGTGTCCCCATTTTGTATCTTGAGGTGACTTTGTGCCCCCATTTTGTATCTTGAGGTGATTTTTTGCCCTTTGGCCCCCATTTTATATCTTGAGGTGACTTTGTGCCCCCATTTTGTATCGTGAGGTGATTTGGTGCCCCTTTGGCCGCCATTTTGTATCTTGAGGTGACTTTGTGCCCCCATTTTGTATCTTGAGGTGATTTTGTGCTCCTTTGGCCGCCATTTTGTATCTTGAGGTGACTTTGTGCCCCCATTTTGTATCTTGAGGTGATTTGGTGCCCTTTGGCCACCATTTTATATCTTGAGGTGACTTTGTGCCCCCATTTTGTATCTTGAGGTGATTTTGTGCCCCCATTTTGTATCTCGAGGTGATTTTGTGCCCTTTGGCCACCATTTTATATCTTGAGGTGACTTTGTGCCCCCATTTTGTATCTTGAGGTGATTCTGTGCTCCTTTGGCCGCCATTTTGTATCTTGAGGTGACTTCGTGCCCCCATTTTGTATCTTGAGGTGATTTTGTGCCCTTTGGCCCCCATTTTATATCTTGAGGTGACTTTGTGCCCCCATTTTGTATCGTGAGGTGATTTGGTGCCCCTTTGGCCGCCATTTTGTATCTTGAGGTGACTTTGTGCCCCCATTTTGTATCTTGAGGTGATTTTGTGCTCCTTTGGCCGCCATTTTGTATCTTGAGGTGACTTTGTGCCCCCATTTTGTATCTTGAGGTGATTTGGTGCCCTTTGGCCACCATTTTATATCTTGAGGTGACTTTGTGCCCCCATTTTGTATCTTGAGGTGATTTTGTGCCCCCATTTTGTATCTCGAGGTGATTTTGTGCCCTTTGGCCACCATTTTATATCTTGAGGTGACTTTGTGCCCCCATTTTGTATCTTGAGGTGATTCTGTGCTCCTTTGGCCGCCATTTTGTATCTTGAGGTGACTTTGTGTCCCCATTTTGTATCTTGAGGTGACTTTGTGCCCCCATTTTGTATCTTGAGGTGATTTGGTGCCCCTTTGGCCGCCATTTTGTGTCTTGAGGTGACTTTGTGTCCCCATTTTGTATCTTGAGGTGATTTGGTGCCCCTTTGGCCCCAATTTTGCATGTTGAGGTGACTTTGTGCCCCCATTTTCTATCTTGAAGTGATTTTGTCTCTTGAGGTGACTTTGTGCCCCTGAATTTGTCCCTGATTTCAAGGGTCTCGACACAACTCTTAACTCAGGGATGTGACACTTGGGCATCCAGACACCCCCCATGATAACCTTGGTCATGTCACTTAACCTTCCACAACCATTTCCCCCTAAACCACCCAACCAGAACCAGCAGGACCGTGGATTAATCACCCCCAAACGAGGAAATCAAGTAAGTTTTGCGATGCTATAACACATTTCACCAACAAAACCGGGACGACCGCGGGCGGCCATGTCCGTACCTTGTGCTCCTCGGCCGCCTCCTCGATGGGCACCGTGAGGTGGGTGCGATGGGCGGGCGACACGGCGCAGCGCCGGCAGACCGGCCGTCCCTCCTCCCTGCAGAACATCTCCAGCGCTTCTCCGTGCTCCGGGCACTTCTTGGGGGGCTTCGCCGGTCGTTGGTTGCCGTTCCCTCCATCGCTCGAGTGCCCCTCGTCGCCATCGCTGTCCCCCGGAGGGACGAGGAGACATTGGGGACACGTCTCGGTGGCGCCCACGCGCAACCGGCCGGCGCAGGAGCCGCAGATGCCATGGCCGCAGCCCTTGAAGGACAACAAGGTCTTGAAGGGCTCCCGGCAAAGGGAACACGGAGCCTTCTCACGGCGCCGCCGCGGCGCCATGGGGTTCGATGGCTCCGTTTCCGCCTCGGGAGGGCGGGACGGGGCGAAGTTCAGGAGGGAGGTTCTCCAGCAGAAACGAAACCGGAGCTGATATGGAGGCGGCTCCGTGGCGACATCCCCACCACAAAACCACTTCAGAACAGCTGGAGGAGCTGGGGTGGGGGTGGGGGGGAACATCTGGAGGAGCCGCCATGTCCCGCTCTGGGGACACAAGCACCCCGAGGCCGCCCCATAGGGGACACGTCCCCCCGGCTTCTCCTTGGGGTGCAGGTGGCTCGCAGGGCCACGTTCTTTTGTGCCATAAGTGATGATTTTCACCCCAAAACCTGCTCGGCCACCTCGAGGTCGCTTTTCGGACCATCCCAACATGTCCCCCCCGCCATTTTGTATTTTGAGGTGATTTGGTGCCCCCATTTTACACTTTGAGGCAATTTCGTACCTCTGGCGGCCCCATTCTGTATCTTGAGGTGACTTTGTGACCCCAATTTGTATCGTGAGGTGATTTTGTGCCCCTTTGGCCACCATTTCATATTCTGAGGTGATTTTGTGCCCCTGTTTTGTATCTTGAGGTGATTTTGTGCCCCTTTGGCCACCATTTCATATTTTGAGGTGACTTTGCGCCCCTGTTTTGTATCTTGAGGTGATTTCGTGCCCCTTTGGCCGCCATTTTGTATCTTGAGGTGAGTTTGTGCCCCTTTGGCCGCCATTTTGTATCTTGAAGTGATTTGGTGCCCCTTTGGCCACCATTTCATATTTTGAGGTGATTTTGTGCCCCTATTTTGTATTTTGAGGCAATTTGGTGCCCCTTTGGCCGCCATTTTGTATCTTGAGGTGATTTGGTGCCCCCATTTTGTATCTTGAGGTGATTTTTTGCCCCTTTGGCCGCCATTTTGTATCTTGAGGTGATTTGGTGCCCCCATTTTGTATCTTGAGGTGATTTTTTGCCCCTTTGGCCGCCATTTTGTATCTTGAGGTGACTTTGTGCCCCTTCGGCCGCCATTTTGTGTTTGAATAAACCAAACCCCCCAACATCACCCAAAGACGCATCAACCGGCCCAAAAACAAGAGGAAAACACCAAAAAACCCACCACAAAGACCATAAAAAGCTTTACCAGATGGCCGGTTGGGAAATACGGAATTATTCCAATATTTTCCAAATATTAATTGAATATCGTGGGCAGGACACAAAGGGAAAGACCTGCAGACCCAGTTCAGCACAAATAACAGATATAAATAATCCAATTCAACACAAATCCAAAACAACCACAGTCCAGAATATATATATATATATACTTATAAAAATATATAAAAACCGCCAGTGCAACATAAATCCAAAATTGGAATTTGATGTAAATCCAAAAAACCTACAATTCCACCCCAGGGGTGCTGGGACCCCCAGTTTGAATCCCACAGGTGCTGGGACCCCCAGTTTGGATCCCAGGGGCACCGGGACCCCCATTTCAGACCCCAGGGGTGCTGGGACCCCCAGTTCAGACCCCACGGGTACTGGGACCCCCAGTTTGAATGCCACGTGTGCTGAGACCCCAGTTTTAATCCCATAGGATCTGGGACCCCCAGTTTGAACCTCACAGGTGCTGGGACCCCCAGTTCAGACCCCAGGGGTGCTGGGACCCCCAGTTTGAACCACAGGGGTGCTGGGACCCCCAGTTTGGACGCCAGGGGGGCTGGGACTCCCATTTCAGACTCCAAGGGCACTGGGCCCCCCAGTTCAGATCCCAGGGGGGCTGGGACCCCAGTTTGAACCCCAGGGGGGCTGGGACCCCCAGTTTGAACCCCAGGGGAGCTGGGACCCCCAGTTCAGATCCCAGGGGAGCTGGGACCCCCAGTTTGAACCTCTAGGGGAGCTGGGCCCCCCAGTTCAGATCCCAGGGGGGCTGGGACCCCAGTTTGAACTCCAGGGGGGCTGGGCCCCCCAGTTCAGATCCCAGGGATGCTGGGACCCCCAGTTCAGATCCCAGGGGGGCTGGGACCCCAGTTTGAACTCCAGGGGTGCTGGGACCCCCAGTTCAGATCCCAGGGGGGCTGGGACCCCCAGTTCAGACCCCAGGGATGCTGGGACCCCAGTTTGAATCCCACAGGTGCTGGGACCCCCAGTTCAGATCCCAGGGGTGCTGGGACCCCAGTTTGAACCCCAGGGGTGCTGGGACCCCCAGTTCAGACCCCAGGGGGGCTGGGACCCCCAGTTTGAACCTCTAGGGGAGCTGGGCCCCCCAGTTCAGATCCCAGGGGAGCTGGGACCCCAGTTTGAACCCCAGGGGTGCTGGGACCCCCAGTTTGAACCCCAGGGGCACTGGGCCCCCCAGTTCAGATCCCAGGGGGGCTGGGACCCCAGTTTGAATCCCACAGGTGCTGGGACCCCCAGTTTGGATCCCAGGGGCACCGGGACCCCCATTTCAGACCCCAGGGGTGCTGGGACCCCCGGTTTGGATTCCAGGGGGGCTGGGACCCCCAGTTTGAATGCCACGTGTGCTGAGACCCCAGTTTTAATCCCATAGGATCTGGGACCCCTAGTTTGAACCTCACAGGTGCTGGGACCCCCAGTTCAGACCCCAGGGGTGCTGGGACCCCCGGTTTGGATCCCAGGGGTGCTGGGACCCCCAGTTTGAACCACAGGGGTGCTGGGACCCCCAGTTTGGATGCCAGGGGGGCTGGGACCCCCATTTCAGACTCCAAGGGCACTGGGCCCCCCAGTTCAGATCCCAGGGGGGCTGGGACCCCAGTTTGAACCCCAGGGGGGCTGAGACCCCCAGTTCAGATCCCAGGGGGGCTGGGACCCCCAGTTTGAAACTCTAGGGGAGCTGGGACCCCCAGTTCAGACCCCAGGGGGGCTGGGACCCCAGTTTGAACCCCAGGGGTGCTGGGACCCCCAGTTCAGACCCCAGGGGGGCTGGGACCCCAGTTTGAATCCCACAGGTGCTGGGACCCCCAGTTTGGATCCCAGGGGCACCGGGACCCCCAGTTCAGATCCCAGGGGTGCTGGGACCCCCAGTTCAGATCCCAGGGGGGCTGGGACTCCAGTTTGAACCCCAGGGGGGCTGAGACCCCCAGTTCAGATCCCAGGGGGGCTGGGACCCCCAGTTCAGATCCCAGGGGGACTGGGACCCCAGTTTGAACCCCAGGGGTGCTGGGACCCCCAGTTTGAACCCCAGGGGTGCTGGGACCCCCAGTTCACACCGCAGGGGCACCGGGACCCCCAGTTTGATCTGGGAGGGGGCGGAGCGTGATTTCAGCCCCTTTACCCCCCAGCAGAGGCTCCAGGGAGGTGTCGGGAGCAATTTTGGGGTCCGCGTTGTCCCCGGGGCCGGGGGGCCGGGGGGGCCGGGGGGTCCCGTCCCGCAGGCACAGCCGCGTTGCCCCCGTCTCCACGCGGAACCAGGGGTGGATCTTCTCCCCGCCGAAGGAAACGGGGCCGAACCGGCAAAATTCGGCGCCGCTCGCGCCATCGACGAACGTCACCGTCCCCTGGGCCCGCTCCAGGAACACCCAGATGCTTTTGGGGACGGGGGACAACGCCAAAGGGGTCCGGGGGGACGTGAGGGACACGAATTGTCCGTTACGGTGCTGGACGGCCCAGACGCCTTTTTCCGAGCTTAACTCCCCAAAATCCCCTTTCTCCACCGATTCTTTGGCCACTCCCAACCCCCACCACGAGTTGCCCCCGGCTTGTCCCTCTATTGTCACCCCCCAGCAGTGTCTCCCCTCTTTGAACCCCTCCCGGCCCAAAACGCAGCAGCGCGACTTAAACCTCCGGTCGGTCTCAGGTAGGCTGAGCTTTGAGCTCTCCCAGCGGACGCTGCGCAGGTCGTTGGACAGGACCAGGTTGGCGTGGGCCGTGTCGGTGTCCAGCGTCACCACGTCTGTCGGGGACAAAAGGACGTCGGGGACAAAAGGACATCGGTCACACCGCCCCGTGGCTCTAAATTGTATCCGCCCGCACAAAATTTGCCCGTTTCGGCGCCTTTTTCCGCCTAAACGTCCCCAAAATGGGGGTGGTAGCAAGGCCAAACTGGGATGGGTCATGGGGATGATGATTTGTTGGGAAAGGAAGAAAATGGGGTGAATAAAAGAGGTTTTGGGGGGGGTTGAGTTGCCAAATCAGTCCCTGGAGCAAAAGGCCTCGATATGGTGAAATATTTACTTCAAAGTGCAAAATATCAACTTAAAACCGATATTTGCCCATTTTTAATGGAGGTCTTGCTATTTAACATCAACGCTTCGCTATTTTAAGTGGTTCAATATGGGTTTTAAGTGGTCAAATATGGGTTTTAAGTGGTCAAATATGGGTTTTAAGTGGTCAAATATGGGTTTTAAGTGGTCAAATATCAGATTTAAGTAGTTAAATATCGGTTTTAAGTAGTTAAATACTGGTTTTAAGTGGTTAAATATCAATTTTAAGTAGTCAAATATCGGTTTTAAGTGGTGAAATATCAGTTTTAAGTGGTCAAATAAAGATTTTAAGTAGTTAAATATCGGTTTTAAGTAGTTAAATATCGGTTTTAAGTAGTTAAATATCGGTTTTAAGTGGTTAAATATCAATTTTAAGTAGTCAAATATCGGTTTTAAGTGGTCAAATATCAATTTTAAGTGGTCAAATATCGGATTGAAGTGGTCAAATAAAGATTTTAAGTAGTTAAATATCGGTTTTAAGTAGTTAAATATCGGTTTTAAGTAGTTAAATATCGGTTTTAAGTAGTTAAATATCGGTTTTAAGTAGTTAAATATCAACCTTAAGTAGTTAAATATCCACCTTAAGTAGTTAAATGTTGGGTTTAAGCGGCCAAATGTTGGGTTTAAGCGGCCAAATGTCGGGTTTAAGCGGTCAAATGTCGGGTTTAAGCGGCCAAATGTCAGGTTTAAGCGGCCAAATGTCGGGTTTAAGCGGCCAAATGTCGGGTTTAAGCGGCCAAATGTCGGGTTTAAGCGGCCAAATGTCGGGTTTAAGCGGCCAAATGTCATTTTCAAATGGCTAAATATTTAAAACCGCGTGGGCCCTGGAATGAAAACACCTTCCCAGGCCAGGTTTAAGCCAAATTTAGTCCTGCCTTAAGCCAGGCCCAGCTCTGGTGGGAAGTTTAATCCCCCGCACTGGGGAAAAAAGGAGGAAAATGACCCAAAAAGACCCAAAAATCACCAGTTACCTGGATTCTGAGGAAGCAGAAATTTCCTCCACACTGCAAAGGAGAAACGAGAGTTGGTGACGTCCCCAGTGTCCCCAGTTGGGAGGGACCAAAGGGACGTGGGGGGATGGGCCCGACCACAACCACTCACCCAGTTCCTCGGCTTGTTCGCCTAAAAAACACCAAAAAACCATCATTTTGGGGGACACGACACATCAGGGACACCCCAAGATTTTGGGGGAGCGGGACAAGAGCTTCTTGGTCGCAAGGAGGTTGAGTTTGGACTTGAGAAGCTCCAGCGCCAAATCCCTCCCCATACGGGCTCAATTTGGGGGGGGGGGTTGGTTTTTAGGGGGGATTTTGGCTATTTTGGGGGGTTTTTGGGGTGGGAAGGACTCACCCAACTGGCGCGTCTGTATCACTGCAAAGCAAAGGGGAGGAAGAGGAGGGTGAGGAGAACGTGGCCGTGGGTGGTGGCACCTCAAGAGGGTTCTCTTGGGTCTCCCCCACCTTTTCCCCTCCCCCCTTCACCCTTTTTAAGTGAAAACCCCTCATTTTGTCCAACGCAAACGTACGTTTTCTCCTGTAGAGATAAGCGCTGAGCCCCGTTAGCGCCAGCGAGAGGACGAGGAACACGCCGAGCGCCGCCATGAAGGGACGAGCGTCGTCGAAGAACGGAGCTGGAAGAGCCAAGAAGAGCGTCGGGAAAAGGGTTTTTGAGGAGAAATCCTTAAAAGTAAAGAAAATAACCCGGCCGCGAACCTGAGATGTGCAGCGACGACTCCTGCTCCTGGTGGAAGCGGCTGTTGCGCACGGTGCAGGACCACGTTCCCGAGCCGCTGCCGTTCTTGGTGACCACGATGGCGTCTTCGACGGCGAACAGGCCGCTCTGGTCGGGCGAGCGGCGCTGGGACGTGGCCGGGAGGTGGTGCCCGCTGGGGTCTCTCCACAGCACCTCGGGCTGGGGGTACCAACCGGCCGACCGGCAAAGCATCCGGATGCCGCCGTGCTCGTAGGACTCCAGGGAGAGGTGAGGGACGGAGCCCACGGCTGGGGAGAGGAGGCGGGGATGGGCTGGACCCGACGGCAAAGAGCCGACCCAACGGCAAAGAGCCGACCCAACGGCCAACCCAACAGCCAACCCAACGGCAAAGAGCCAACCCAACGGCGAAGAGCCGACCCAACAGCCAACCCAATGGTGAAGAGCCAACCCAATGGCCGACCCAACGGCGAAGAGCCGACCCAACGGCAAAGAGCCGACCCAACGGCAAAGAGCCGACCCAACGGCAAAGAGCCGACCCAACAGCCAACCCAATGGTGAAGAGCCAACCCAATGGTGAAGAGCCAACCCAACGGCCGACCCAATGGCGAAGAGCCAACCCAACGGCCGACCCAATGGTGAAGAGCCAACTCAACCCCTGACCCAACGGTGAAGAGCAAACTCAACAGTCAACCCAACAATGAAGAGCAAACTCAACGCGACCCAACAACGAAGAGCAAACCCAACCCGACCCAACGGTGAAGAGCAAACTCAAGAGTCAACACAACAACAAAGACCAAACTCAAACCGTGACCCAATGGCAAAGACCAAACTCAACCCCTGACCCAATGGTGAAAAGCAAACTCAACCCCTGACCCAACAGCAAACTCAACCCTTGGCCCAACAGGGAAGAGTAAACTCAACAGCCAACCCAACAGCAGAGACCAAACTCAACCCCTTGAAACTAATGGCAAAGACCAAACTCAACCCCCAACCCAATGGCAAAGACCAAACTCAACACCCAGCCCCATGGCAAAGGCCAAACTCAACACCACACACCTCAGCAGGTCCCGGCACCACCAAACCCACCCCAAATTGTGCAGGAACTGGAGGGAATTGGCACCAAACGACCCCGGATCTCCCCCAAACCAGCCCAAGGTCCCACCCTTGGTTTGGGTGACACCCGCAGCTTCTCAACCCCTTGTCCCCAATATCACAATGACGCCCCTCACCCGGCAAAGCCAAATTGCTGAGCTTCGTCCCCAAAACCCCCCCAACACGCGACGGACGGACGTGAGGATGGGACAGGGGGACGCACCTGTCACCTCCAGCTCCACGGTGGCCTCTTGGTAGTCGGGTCCGTTCTCCACGGTGCAGACGTACTGACCGTCGTCGGACGGTCTGACGTGGGTGATGCGAAGGTTGATGTCCCCGTCGGCGAGCCCGTCCCGCACCAGTTTGGTCCTCCCCTTGTAGTCAAGGAGCTGCTCGCCGTACTGGTCCTCGCCGGCCCGGTAGTGATGGACGGTCTCGGAAAACTGGTGGCGGATCCACCGGATCTCCAGGGGGCGAGCGTCGCTTTTGGGGGACAATCGACACGGGAGGACGACGTCGCTCCCCACGGCGGCCGGGAGGGGGCGTCCCGGCCCCACCACCCTGAACGCGGCTGCAAAGACACATCATTGTATATCTACATTAATTAATTCACCTTAATTACGCAGACAACGACACGCGGTGACGAAGGTTTTGGGGGGACGCCAAGACTCAGGTCAACGACGTGGAAAGTGCCCAATTGGGATTTGGGGTGGAAACGACCCCCACGAACCCCAAATGTCACTAAAATGGCCCCAAAAACTCCATTTCTAGGGATTTGGGACACGTCCCGACGACCCTTTTTGGGAAGAAATTACCCCAAATTTCCCACCTCAAGCTCCCCCGGCGCAACTTGAGACTGTTGGATGTACATGATAGGAATAATTGTTATAATATTATTATAAATAATTAGAAATAATTATTATCAATTCTTCCCCCCTTTACTTTCAATTATTTCCCCTTTATTATATATTATCTCCCACTTTAATTATTATCAATTATCTCCCCCTTCATTATCAATTATCTCCCCCTTTATTATCAATTATTTTCCCCTTTATTATCAATTATCTCCCCCTTTATTATCAATTATCTGCCCCTTTATTATCAATTATTTCCCCCTTTATTATCAATTATCCCCCCCTTCATTATCAATTATTTTCCCCTTTATTATCAATTATTTTCCCCTTTATTATCAATTATCTCCCCCTTTATTATCAATTATTTTCCCCTTTATTATCAATTATCTCCCCCTTTATTATCAATTATTTTCCCCTTTATTATCAATTATCTCCCCCTTTATTATTAATTATCTCCCCTTTATTATCAATTATCTCCCCTTTTATTATCAATTATTCCCCCTTTATTATCAATTATTTTCCCCCTTTATTAATTATTCTCCGCTCTGTTATCAATTATTTTCCCTTTATTATCAATTATTTTCCCCTTTATTATCAATTATTCCCCCTTTTATTATCAATTATCTCCCACTTTATTATCAATTATCTCCCCCTTTATTATCAATTATCTCCCCCTTTATTATCAATTATTTTCCTCTTTATTATCAATTAATCAATTATCTCCCCCTTTATTATCAATTATCTCCCCCTTTAGTATCAATTATTTTCCCCTTTATTATCAATTATCCCCCCCTTTATTATCAATTATTTTCCCCCTTTATTAATTATTCTCCGCTCTGTTATCAATTATTTCCCCTTTATTATCAATTATTTCCCCCTTTATTTATTATCAATTATCTCCCCCTTTATTATCAATTATTCCCCCTTTATTATCAATTATTCCCCCTTTATTATCAATTATCTCCCCCTTTATTATCAATTATTCCCCCTTTATTATCCATTATTCCCCCCTTTATTTCCTCCCCCACCCCCACATTTCCCCCCCCCCCCTCCCCCCCCCCCCCTCCCCCCCCCCCCGCCCCCCCCATAGGGGTCCCTACCTGATCCTGGCTGGAAGAGACGAAAAATCCCCCAAAAACTGGGGAAAATCCCCCCAAAACTGGGGAAAAACACCAAAAAACTGGGGAGCCGCATCTAGAACTGTTGGGGGGGGGGGGACAAAGGGGTGAACCCCCCCCCAAAACCTCCAAAAATGCCCCCAAAACACCCCGAAAAACCTATAAAACCGTGCCAAAAAACCTCTAAAAACGCACCGAAAAACCTCCAAAAATGCCCCAAAAAGCTGCCAATAGTGGGAAAAAAATGCTGTTTAAGGTGGGGGGGATAGAAAAGGGGTGTCCCCCCCCCCCCAATTTGCTTCTAAATTGCTTTAAAAATGGGAAATTAAACGATATTTCTGCCCCTCCCTGTTCCGGAAATGCAAAGTCATCCTGGGGCTGAGCCAGGCTTAAAGTTACACCCAGTTTTAACCATTTAAGATCAGGTTTCCGGCCGCGTTTGCAGCTTCGCCCCCCCCGGAAAAAGGTGAAAAAGAACAATTTAAAAGGAAGGAAAAATAGAAGCAGATTTGGGGGTGATTGGGTAAAATTTGGGGGTTTGGGACGTTCCAAACGGCCCCAAATTTGGGGTGCAACAGGTGCCTTTAAAGTGGCGCAATGTCAATTTAAAATTGCTAAATTGGTCGTTAATTGGAAAAGAGGATTAAAAAACGAGTGAAAATGATCTATTATTATATATTTCGCCCCCTCCCAATGACAGAAGGAGTGGTGATTACGGTAATTACAGTAATTACGGTAATTGCCACCCACCGGAAAAAGAACCGAACACGATGGAGGTTCTTGTGGTTTATTGGAAGGACCCACTGGGCAACGTGGGGGGGAAATGAGCTGGGCTTAAAGGGGAATTAATTAGTGTTAATTAAGGTCTGTGAGATGGTTGGTGAAGAAGGTCCTTCAATGGTTGCCCAAGAAGGTCCTTCAGTGGCTTGTGAAGGTCCCTCAGTGGTTGCCCAAGAAGGTTCCTCAACGGTTTGTGAAGGTCCTTCAATGCTCACCCAAGAAGGTCCTTCAGTGGTCGCCCAAGAAGGTGCTTCAGTGGTTTGTGAAGGTCCTTCAATGGTTGCCCAAGAAGGTCCTCAATGGTCGCCCAAGGTCGCTCAATGGTTGCCCAAGAAGGTTCTTCAATGGTTGCCCGAGAAGGTCCCCAACGGTTCCCCACCCAAAATGCTCATTTCCCCCGTCTACTCTAAAACTGACTCAAACAGCTGAAGTTTCCACATCAACCCCAACTGGAAGACGTCGAGGTCGGGCCGACCTTCTGGTACCTTCCGCTGGGGACACGCGGGACGGTTTGGAACGGTGGAGAATGCGGTTCGACGTGGTTTGACGCGGTTCAACGTGGTTCGACGCGGTTCAACATGGTTCAACGTGGTTCGACGCGGTTCAACATGGTTCGATGTGGTTCGATGCAGTTCAACGTGGTTTGACGCAGTTCAACGCGGTTCAATGTGGTTCAACGTGGTTCAACGCGGTTCAACGTGGTTCAACGTGGTTCAACGTGGTTCAACATGGTTCGACGCGATTCAACGCAGTTCAACATGGTTCAACGTGGTTCGACGCGATTCAACGCGGTTCTATTTTCCGTCCCGCTGCCCCGAGTTGTTGGAATCCCCACGGAACGCGGCGGCTCCGCCGCTCAAGGCCGAACCAATGAAACGGACCCAAATTCCACCCAAAACCACGGCCGGAGCCGCTCGCCGGCGAACGCCGCGGGCGGGAACCTGAAGATGGGCGCCCGGTTCTCCGCGTCGAAAAACGCCACTTCCCCCCTCTCGTAATTGAGGCAAATCCGGATCTTTTTGGGCACCCGCGGCAGGTCCAGGAGGACGGGGGGGTCGGTCAGGGCCCTGGTTTTGAAGCCCCATCGCTGCACGGCCCAGACGCCGCGCTCGGGCGTGAAGGCGCCGGGTCCCTTGCGCGGCCGCGACTCTTTGGTGACGCCCACGGCGCAGAACTGGCCGCGGGTCAGGTCGACGGTCCAGGAGTGGTGGCCCGAGGTGAAGCTTTGGTGGCCCAGGACGCAGGGGTCGGCGTCGAAGCGCTCGGGGCCGTCGGGGGGCGCGTCGGGGCCGAACTCCCAGCGCACCGAGCGCAGGTCGCGGGACAGCAGGAGGCGCGGGTGGGCGGTCCCGGCGTCCAGGGTCACGTCGGCTGCGGAAACGGCGGGAAAACGGGGCGGAAACGGCGGGAAAACGGGGCGGAAACGGCGGGAAAACGGGGCGGAAACGGCGGGAAAACGGGGCGGAAACAGCGGGAAAACGGGGCGGAAATGGCGGGAAAACGGGGCGGAAACAGCGGGAAAACGGGGCGGAAACGGGAAATGGTGGGAAAACGGGGCGGATACAGGAAAGGGTGGGAAAACGGGGCGGAAACGGCGGGAAAACGGGGCGGAAACGGCGGGAAAACGGGGCGGAAACGGCGGGAAAACGGGGCGGAAACAGCGGGAAAACGGGGCGGAAATGGCGGGAAAACGGGGCGGAAACAGCGGGAAAACGGGGCGGAAACGGGAAATGGTGGGAAAACGGGGCGGATACAGGAAAGGGTGGGAAAACGGGGTGGAAACGGCGGGAAAACGGGGCGGAAACGGCGGGAAAACGGGGCGGAAACAGCGGGAAAATGGGGCGGAAATGGCAGGAAAACGGGGCGGAAATGGCAGGAAAACAGGGCGGATACAGGAAAGGGTGGGAAAACGGGGCGGAAACAGCGGGGAAAACGGGGCGGAAACGGGAAACGGTGGGAAAACGGGGCGGATACAGGAAAGGGTGGGAAAACGGGGCGGAAACGGCGGGAAAACGGGGCGGAAACGGCGGGAAAACGGGGCGGAAACGGGAAATGGTGGGAAAACGGGGCGGATACAGGAAAGGGTGGGAAAACGGGGCGGAAACGGCGGGAAAACGGGGCGGAAACGGCGGGAAAACGGGGCGGAAACGGGAAATGGTGGGAAAACGGGGCGGATACAGGAAAGGGTGGGAAAACGGGGTGGAAACGGCGGGAAAACGGGGCAGAAACGGCGGGAAAACGGGGCGGAAATGGCGGGAAAACGGGGCGGAAACGGGAAATGGTGGGAAAACGGGGCGGATACAGGAAAGGGTGGGAAAACGGGGTGGAAACAGCGGGAAAACGGGGCGGAAACGGGAAACGGTGGGAAAACGGGGCGGATACAGGAAAGGGTGGGAAAACGGGGCGGAAACGGCGGGAAAACGGGGCGGAAACGGCGGGAAAACGGGGCGGAAACAGGAAATGGTGGGAAAACGGGGCGGATACAGGAAAGGGTGGGAAAACGGGGTGGAAACGGCGGGAAAATGGGGCAGAAACGGGAAATGGTGAGAAACGGGGCAGATACAGGAAAGGGCAGGAAAACGGGGCGGAAACGGCGGGAAAATGGGGCGGAAACGGTGGGAAAATGGGGCGGAAACGGCGGGAAAACGGGGCGGAAACGGGAAATGGTGGGAAAACGGGGCGGATACCGGAAAGAGTAGGAAAACGGAGCGGAAATGGCGGGAAAACGGGGCGGAAAAGGGAAATGGTGGGAAAACGGGGCGGAAAAGGCAGGAAAATGGGGTGGAAACGGGAAATGGTGGGAAAACGGGGCGGATACAGGAAAGGGTGGGAAAACGGGGCGGAAATGGCGGGAAAACGGGGCGGAAACGGTGGGAAAACGGGGCAGAAATGGCGGGAAAACGGGGCGGAAACGGGAAATGGTGGGAAAACGGGGCGGATACAGGAAAGGGTGGGAAAACGGGGTGGAAACGGCAGGAAAACGGGGCAGAAATGGTGGGAAAATGGGGTGGAAAAGGGAAATAGTGAGAAAATGGGGCGGATACAGGAAGGGGTGGGAAAACGGGGTGGAAATGGCGGGAAAATGGGGCGGAAAAGGGAAATGGCGGGAAAACAGGGTGGAAAAGAGAAAGGGTGGGAAAACGGGGCAGAAACAGCGGGAAAACAGGGCGGAAAAGGGAAATGGTGGGAAAACGGGGCGGATACAGGAAAGGGTGGGAAAACGGGGCGGAAAAGGGAAACGGTGGGAAAACGGGGCGGAAAAGGGAAATGGCGGGAAAATGGGGAGGAAAAGGGAAATGGCGGGAAAATGGGGCGGATACAGGAAAGGGTGGGAAAACGGGGCAGAAACGGCGGGAAAGCGGGGCGGAAAAGGGAAATGGCGGGAAAACAGGGTGGAAATAGCGGGAAAACGGGGCGGAAAAGGGAAATGGTGAAGAAAAGGGCGGAAAACAGGGCAGAAAGGGGAAACGGCGGGAAAACAGGGCAGAAAGGGGAAATGGTGAAGAAATGGTGCGGAAAAGGGAAACGGCGGGAAAACGAGGTGGAAAAGGGAAACGGGGTGGAAACGGCGGGAAAACGGGGCAGAAACGGCGGGAAAACGGGGCGGAAAGGGGAAACGGTGTGGAAACGGAGGGAAAACGGGGCAGAAAAGTGAAATAGTGAAGAAATGGGGTGGAAAAGGGAAATGGTGGGAAAAGAGGGTGGAAAAGGGAAACGGAGGGAAAACGAGATGGAAAAGGGAAACGGGGCGGAAACGGCGGGAAAACGGGGCGGAAAGGGAAACGGGGCGGAAACGGCGGGAAAACGGGGTGGAAACGGCGGGAAAACGGGGCGGAAACGGCGGGAAAACGGGGCGGAAACGGCGGGAAAACGGGGCGGAAAACGGGGCGGAAAATGGCAGGAATGACAGGAAAATGGGGTGGAAAAGGGAAATGGTGAGAAAAAATGTGTTGGAAATGGCAGGAAAATGAGGCGGAAAAGGCGGGAAAACGGGGCAGAAAAGGGAAACGGCGGGAAAATGGGGCAGAAAGCGCAGGAATGATGGGAAAAAAGGGGTGGAAATGGCGGGAAAACGGGGCGGAAAAGGGAAACAGCGAGAAAATAGGGTGGAAAAATTAAATCGTGGAAAAATTAAAGGGAGGAAAAACGGGGTAAAAAATTAAATGGTGGAAAAACGGGGCGGAAAAGTAAAATTGCGCCAATTAGGGCGAAATAATAAAATCGCGAAAAATAGGGCAAAAGAAAAGGCGGGAAAATAGGGTGAAAAAGAAAAGGCGGAAAAAAGAAAAGGGGGAATTTCTAAATTACTCACCAATTTTTTCTTCCTCTTTCCCTAAATCGCACGATAGAAAATGACTGATTAGCAATGATCGAAATTCAGGTTCCAAAAGCCAAAGGGGTTGGTAAAAGGGTGAAAAACTCACTTACTGTGCTCGTCGACGCGATTTCCTGCGCAAAGAATCAATTCAAACCCATTTAAAAGGCATTTTGATGAGGGTTTTCAAAGCGGAAAAGGAGTTTCGTCCAAAAAAAGGCGGAATTGGTCATAATTGGGGGTTTTTGCATAATTAGGGGGCGTCGTTTGGGTATTTGAGTATATAAAATGTTTAATTACAAATTCCCTTGAATATTCTATTTTCAATAGGAAGGAAAATAATTCACTTACCAGCTTCTCGATACTTTAATTCCGCTAAAGAAAAGAAAATAAGGCATAAATTGTTATAGTTTCATTTTTAATCGTCACCTGCACAATCTGAAATTATAGAGACACGACAACCCCGATTATGAGGAAAAAACCAACAAAACACAGAATCCCAGAATGTCAGAGATTGGAAGAGACCTGGAAAGATCCAGAACTGGCCACAATGTTCCAGGTGCGGCCTCACCAGGGCAGAGCAGAGGGGCAGGAGAACCTCTCTGGACCAGCTGGTCTCCCATCCAAGCACTGACCGGGCCCGACCCTGCTTAGCTTCCCACATCACATGAGATGGGGCGTGCTCTGGGGGGGTGTAGCTGTCTGTACTATGTATATACATATATATATAAGTTCCCCAAATATATCCTGATAGTATGTGAACTAAACCCTTTATTTAAGGATAGAGCAGAGGGGCAGCAGAACCTCTCTGACCTACTGACCACCCCCTTCTAACCCACCCCAGGTACCATTGGCCTTCATGGTCTCCCATCCAAGCACTGACCGGGCCCGACCCTGCTTAGCTTCCCACATCACATGAGATGGGGCGTGCTCAGGAGGGTGTAGCTGTCTGTACTATATATATACATATACATATAAGTTCCCCAAATATATCCTGATAGTATGTGAACTAAACCCTTTATTTAAGGATAGAGCAGAGGGGCAGGAGAACCTCTCTGACCTACTGACCACCCCCCTCTAACCCACCCCAGGTACCATTGGCCTTCATGGTCTCCCATCCAAGCCCTGACCGGGCCCGACCCTGCTTAGCTTCCCAGATCACATGAGATGGGGCGATCCCAGGATGCTATGGCTATATATATATATGTATGTATGTATATATATGTGTGTTCTCCAAGTATATCCTGCCCCTTTATCCAAGGGCAGAGCAGAGGGGCAGGAGAACCTCTCTGGACCAGCTGGTCTCCCATCCAAGTGCTGACCGGGCCCGACCCTGCTTAGCTTCCCACATCACATGAGATGGGGCGTTCTCAGGGGGCTGTGGCTGCATATATTAGATAGATAGATAGATATATAGATAGATAGATTAGATAGATACGAGTTTCTTAAGTGTATCCTGACAGTATGTGAACTAAACCCTTTATTCAATGGCAGAGCAGAGGGGCAGGAGAACCTCTCTGGACCAGCTGGTCTCCCATCCAAGTACTGACCGGGGCCGACCCTGCTTAGCTTCCCACATCACATGAGATGGGGCGTTCTCAGGGGGGTGTGGCTGCATATATTATATACATATATATATATATATATATGTTTGCCGAGTGCAAGATAAACCTTTCCCACATATCACCATTCAGTGTCTTGTACAACCAGCCATTATCAAAGCACCCAATCCTCCACCACCCAAAAAACCCCAAATCCATGTAATAAAAGGAATAAAACCGACTCACCGAGCTCCTCCCGCAACTTCCCTGAAAAAGGAAAGAATAACATTTATTTAATTAATGCTTTTCTCTAACGGGGGCAGACGCTCGCACACCTCTTAATTCCATTTATTTATACTTGATTCCATTTATTTTTACTTAATTCATTTTCTCCTTTACTTAACTCAATTAATCAACATGTTTAAGGCAAACCTGATACTCTCACGCCTCTTAATTGGATTATTTTGTACCTAATTTAATTAATTTAGGGATTTTAAAGCCAAACCAGCAGCAAAACCACCCCCAGCACATCAACCCCCACACTCACTAATGACACAATCCTGGTTGCCTAAAAATCAAGGAAAATAGAGAAAAATTAATCCATCGAATCATTTTGCCTCCAAATGTAGATTTGTTGCAATAAAAATAGTCAAAATAGGGGAATTTCCCCCTTTTTTTTTTTTGGGGGGGGGAAGATTCCGTGGGATAAACTCACGAATTTCCAAATCTCGATCCCCTGCAAAAAGGACAAAATTGATGTTTTTACCAATTTGGGCTGTTTTTCCCTCAGATTTCACCTTCCCAACGTTGAATTATTCACATACCGAGCAGCTCGGTCAGGAACCCTTGAATTAAAAATCACATTAAAGAGGCATTTTAGATTGAAAAAAGAGCTTTTTAGCACCAAAATTCAACATGTTGTATAATTTATAACTATAGATTTACAATATAGAAACAACAGCCCTCAATTCAAACCCAAAATTCATCTTTTTCCCCCCATTTCTTTAAATGGATTCACAGGGAATTTAAGCAGAGAAAACCCCTTTTTATTCCATTTGAATGCGAGAGAATTTGGTGAACGTTTAAAATCAATTGAAATGATGCTGAAATTATATGTATATATAAGGAATATATATGACTATATATCACGTGAAATTATAACTTACTTATTTCCGCTTCGTTTTCCCCTAAAATTAAACCAAAAGAAATGGGATAAATGACAATAAATCGCTTTTGCCTTGGAGTAATTTAGATTTTAATTATAATCAGGCTTTTTAAATGACTTTATTTCATTTATTAGCGCGTTTATTGCTTAAAATAGTGTTGGTTAAATTAATATTTAGGGTTGGGAAACGCACTCGGGCGCCCCCAAAGACCCAAAAGTGACGCAAATTGGGGGTTTGAGGGAAGACGGAAAACGCCGAATCAGCAAAAAATTAAGGGAAATACGGCGTTTAATTGGTTTCTTTCTGATTTTATGTTTAATTCTCTTTATTTCCCCCCTCGTGGGTATTTCCAGGTTCACGTGGCTCATTTATAAATAGAGAAAATAGGGAATGTGGCGGGGGGGGGAACTTACGGATTTTCTCGTCCCGTTCCGCTATAAATAAGAAGAAATTAACAATTAATTAGCGTGTAATTGAGTTGAACGAGTCAAACTCTGCGCGAGGTTTAATTTAGAGCTGGTTTTCTATGTGGGAATCGTATTTTGGGGAGTATTTATTGAAAATATCACAGTTTCACTTGATTAAAATATAAACGAGGCCCTTAAAGATTTTGGACACGCGGAAAAAAAGCACCAAAATAGGTCAATTTTGAGCAAAATGGGGAAATTTCTCACCGATTTCTGCCGCGTGTCGGCCTTGAAATAGAGGAAATAAAGTGGAAAACAGGGGGTTTGTGATGTTGCTTTTTATTTGTTCCGACGACACAATAAATGTTGAAATCTCAGCGGTTTTAAAGGCGCTTACGGAGTTTCCTGTTGCACTCGCCTAAGAATTAAGGGGGATAAATGATGATTCCGGGCTTATGGTTCCCATCCACAAATTGGAATTAATGGGGAATAATCACTCACCGACGTCCGCGGTGAGTTCGCCTGGAAAATAGAATTAAAGGGTTAATTTTAATGGGGGTTTTTAGTGTAGATAGATGGGTAATAGAGGTGCCTGAGGAGTGGAGGGAAGGACCTGGGGAACTATAGACCGGTCGGCTTTATCTCCATCCCTGGGGAAGTGATGGGACAACTCATCCTTGGTGCCATCTCAAGGTATATAAAGTATAAGAGGGTCATTAGGGGCAGTCAACCAAGGGGGAGTCGTGCTCGCCCAACCTCATTGACTTCTATGAGGACATAAGACGGATGGGTGATGGCAGAGCGGTGGGCATGGTCTACCTTGACTTGAGTAAGGCACTTGAGACCATCTCCCACAGCATCCTCGCTGCTCAGTTGAACGGAACGGGTGAAGGGAAGAGGCCAGAGAGTCGTGGTCAATGGGGCAGAGTCCAGTTGGACACTTGGATCTAGTGCAGTGCCCCAGGGGTCGCTATAGGGCCTATATTATTCCATATATTCATCAATGAGTTGGGTGAGGGAGCAGAGTGACTGTGCTGGTGGCACCAAACTGGGAGCAGTGGTGACAATGGGAGCTGTGCTGCCACCAGAGACCTGGGCAGGCTGGGGAGGGGGATTCAATGCACTAGAACAAGTGTAGAGTGTTGTATCCGGGCAGAACAGCCCCAGGGTCCAGTGGAAGTTGGGAATGGGCTGGTGGAGCGGTGACAAGGGACCTGGGGGGCCTGGGGACAGCAGGGGGACCATGAGCCAGCACTGGGCCCTTGTGGCCAGGAAGCCAATGGGACCTGGGGGGGTTAGAAGGGGGTGGTTGGTAGGTCAGAGAGGTTCTCCTGCCCCTCTGCTCTGCCCTTGAGTAAAGGGTTTAGTTCAGATACTATCAGGATACACTTGGGGAACTTATACATACATGTACACAAAATACATGCAACCACACTCCCCTGAGCACGCCCCATCTCATGTGATCTGGGAAGCTAAGCAGGGTCGGGCCCGGTCAGTGCTTGGATGGGAGACCATGAAGGCCAATGGTACCTGGGGTGGGTTAGAAGGGGGTGGTCAGTAGGTCAGAGAGGTTCTCCTGCCCCTCTGCTCTGCCCTTCAACTAAGGGCTTAATTCAAATACTATCAGGATATACTTGGGGAAGTCATACATATGTATATGTATATAATATATACAGCCACAGCCCCCTGAGCACGCCCCATCTCATGTGATCTGGGAAGCTAAGCAGGGTCGGGCCCGGTCAGTGCTTGGATGGGAGACCATGGAGGCCAATGGGACCTGGGGGGGTTAGAAGGGGGTGGTTGGTAGGTCAGAGAGGTTCTCCTGCCCCTCTGCTCTGCCATTGAATAAAGAGTTTAGATCAGATGCTATCAGGATATGTTTGGGGAATTTATATATATATATATATATATATAATATATGCAGCCACAGCCCCCTGAGCACGCCCCATCTCATGTGATGTGGGAAGCTAAGCAGGGTCGGGCCCGGTCAGTGCTTGGATGGGAGACCAGCCATGAAGATGCTGGAGGGAGTGGAGCATCTCCCGTGTGAGGGAAGGAATAAGGAGCTGGGGCTCTTTAGTTTGGAGGAACCTGAGGGGTGACACTAATTCTGGAGTTCTGTGAATAGATGGTGATTTTTGAGGTGATTTCCCCCCAAGAAATTCAACGGGAAATTTTTTTGGGAAAAAGAAAACCTACCGATTTTTGTGTTCTGCTGCCCTAAAGAAAAAGGAAAGAAAAAACAAATCAATATAATAATTAAAAAAATAATAACAACCACAACAAATAAGGAAATGGACTCACCAAGCTCCAGCGTAAATATCCCTTAAACCAGAAAATAACACGAATTCCCGTTAATTTCCGGAACGCGAGTCGAACCGTCACGAGGTGGGGGAGGGGAAAATGTCACTTACGGATGGTTGCGTCACGTTTTGCTAAAAAAACGCATTAAAACAATGAAAAACCACCAGTTTTCAGCACCTCCGGCTGCTCTTTTCCCCCCATAATATAGGAAATAAAATGATTTACCGAGTTCCCCGGTGAGTTTCCCTAAAGAGAGAGAAATACAAGATTTGGTTAAATGTAATTGTATCCTTCTTTATGTGTAAATAGTTTTCTGGTTTAAGTTTATGGAATGAGAAAAGTGCAGGAAAATGAGGTTTTGGGGGGGAGGTGGTTCAGCCTTTACCCCCAAATTTTAGGCCTCAGGAGGAAAACGTCACTTACGAAGCTTCACGTCTCGCTCCCCTGAATGAAAAAGAGAGAAAAAGTATTAAATCCAGCATTTTGGGGGTTATTTTGGTTGTTTTTTTTAATCGAGAATTGCTCTTTTTGTGGTTTTGATGCCAAAACTTCAAGGCCAAGTGTGTGAGGCCTAGTGAGGCCTGGCCAAGAACCTCCATAAAATTACACAGAAATTGAATTAAAACGGGAAGTTCTGTACAAAAATCTAACTTACCAAGCAGCGCAGTGAGTCTCCCTGTGAAATAAGAGAGGAAAAAGAATAATTAGACCAATTGAAGTGACAAAAATTGATCCCAGGAGAAAGGTTTTGAAGCCTGAACACATTTTTTTGTGTCAAGGGACTTCACAGAACCCCAGAATTAGTGTCACCCCTCAGGTTTCTCCAAACTAAAGAGCCCCAGCTCCTTATTCCTTCCCTCACACGGGAGATGCTCCACTCCCTCCAGTATCTTCATGGCTGGTCTCCCATCCAAGCACTGACCGGGCCCGACCCTGCTTAGCTTCCCACATCACATGAGATGGGGCATTCTCAGGGGGCTGTGGCTCCATATATTATATATATATGTATAAATAAGTTCCCCAAGTGTATCCTGACAGTATCTGAACGAAACCCTTTATTCAATGGCAGAGCAGAGGGGCAGGAGAACCTCTCTGACCTACTGACCACCCCCTTCTAACCCACCCAGGTACCGTTGACCTTCATGGTCTCCCATCCAAGCACTGACCGGGCCCGACCCTGCTTAGCTTCCCACATCACATGAGATGGGGCGTGCTCAGGGGGCTGTGGCTATATATATATGTATGTATGTATATATATGTGTGTTCCCCAAGTATATCCTGCCCCTTTTTTCAGTGGCAGAGCAAAGGGGCAGGAGAACCTCTCTGGACCAGCTGGTCTCCCATCCAAGCACTGACCGGGCCCGACCCTGCTTAGCTTCCCACATCACATGAGATGGGGCGTGCTCAGGGGGCTGTGGCTGCATATGTTATATACATATATACATATATAAGTTCCCCAAGTGTATCCCGATAGCATGTGAACTAATCCCTTTATCCAAGGGCAGAGCAGGGGGGCAGGAGAACCTCTCTGACCCACTGACCACCCCCTTCTAACCCACCCCAGGTACCATTTGCTTTCATGGTCTCCCATCCAAGCACTGACCGGGCCCGACCCTGCTTAGCTTCCCACATCACATGAGACGGGGCGTGCTCAGGGGGGTGTGGTTGCATGTGTTATATACATATACATATATATGACTTCCCCAAGTCTATCTGAATAGTATCTGAACTAAACCCTTTATTTAAGGATAGAGCAGAGGGGCAGGAGAACCTCTCTGACCTACTGACCACCCCCTTCTAACCCCCCAGGTACCATTGGCCTTCATGGTCTCCCATCCAAGCACTGACCGGGCCCGACCCTGCTTAGCTTCCCAGATCACATGAGATGGGGCGTGCTCTGGGGGCTGTGGCTGCATATATTAGATAGATAGATAGATAAGATAGATAGATGGATAGATAGATAGATGGATAGATAGATAGATGGATAGACGGATATAAGTTCCCCGAGTGTATCCTGACAGTATGTGAACTAAACCCTTTATCCAAGGGTAGAGCAGAGGGGCAGGAGAACCTCTCTGCACCCAGCTGGTCTCCCATCCAAGCACTGACCGGGCCCGACCCTGCTTAGCTTCACACATCACATGAGATGGGGCATTCTCAGGGGGCTGTGGCTGCATATATTAGATAGATAGATGGATAAGATAGATAGATAGATGGATAGATAGATAGATGGATAGATAGATAGATGGATAGATAGATAGATGGATAGATAGATGGATAGACGGATATAAGTTCCCCGAGTGTATCCTGACAGTATGTGAACTAAACCCTTTATTCAAAGGCAGAGCAGAGGGGCAGGAGAACCTCTCTGCACCCAGCTGGTCTCCCATCCAAGCACTGACCGGGCCCGACCCTGCTTAGCTTCCCAGAACACACGAGATGGGGCGTTCTCAGGGGGCTGTGGTTGCATGTATTATATACATATACATATATATGACTTCCCCAAGTCTATCTGAATAGTATCTGAACTAAACCCTTTATCCAAGGGCAGAGCAGAGGGGCAGGAGAACCTCTCTGACCTACTGACCACCCCCTTCTAACCCCCCCAGGTCCCATTGGCTTCCTGGTCTCCCATCCAAGCGCTGACCGGGCCCGACCCTGCTTAGCGCAGACAAAGACTTACGGATTTCTGCTGCGAGTTTGGCTGCAAAGAGGAAAAAAATAACATTTCTGTGAATTTGGGTGGAAATTCTCTGCGGGAAACGCAGAAACTTGGGAAAAATAATGTTCTAATTTGCCATTTTTCACTGACAAAGGTGCCTCCGCCCCCAAATAGGGTGTTTTTTAGCCCAAAAATACAAGGAAAAAACAACACTTACTAATTTTTCTGTCGCGTTCCTCTGGGAAAAAAAAGGAAGGAAAAAAAGGCAGAAAAAATGATTATTAAATGTGAAAATATTGAGGCTACAGCCCCCAAACAAGAGGAATCGCACTTACTGATTTTTGCGTCGCATTCGCCTGAAAATGGATTAAAAAGGAAAAATAATCAATGAATGCAAAGCAAATGTAATGGAAATACAATTTCTTACCCAGCTCTGCAGTGATTTGCCTTAAATCAAAGCAAATAAATTAATATCGGCTTTAAATCAAAGACACAACCCGGGGTAAAATCACGTTTTAATTGCACAAGGTTGATGAGAAGGGATTAAAAATTAAAACGTTAAAAATTATATGTAGAGCATTGACTCAAGGGGGAGGTGGTTGTAGGGAGAGACCATCAGCCCAATGGGGGGGGGGGGTCTTAGGGGGAGACCATTGTGAATGGAGGGGGTGCTTGGGGGAGACCATCAGCCCAATGGGGGGGGGTCTTAGGGGGAGACCATTGTGAATGGAGGGGGTGCTTGGGGGAGACCATCAGCCCAATGGGGGGGTGTTTGGGGGAGACCATTGTGAATGGAGGGGGTGTTTGGGGGAGACCATTGACTCAAGGGGGGAGGTGGTTGTAGGGGGGAACATCACCCCAATGGAGGGGGGTATTAGGGGGAGACCATTGTGAATGGAGGGGGTGTTTGGGGGAGACCATCAGCCCAATGGGGGGGGGGGTCTTAGGGGGAGACCATTGTGAATGGAGGGGGTGTTTGGGGGAGACCATCAGCCCAATGTGGGGGGACTTAGGGGGAGACCATTGTGAATGGAGGGGGTGCTTGGGGGAGACCATCAGCCCAATGTGGGGGGACTTAGGGGGAGACCATTGTGAATGGAGGGGGTGTTTGGGGGAGACCATCAGACCAATGGGGGGGGGACTTAGGGGGAGACCATTGTGAATGGAGGGGGTGTCTGGGGGAGACCATCAGACCAATGGGGGGGGGGGTCTTAGGGGGAGACCACTGTGAACAGAGGGGGTGTTTGGGGGAGACCATCAGCCCAATGGGGGGGGTCTTAGGGGGAGACCATTGTGAGTGGAGGGGGTGTTTGGGGGAGACCACCAGCACAATGTGGGGGGGTCTTAGGGGGAGACCATTGTAAACGGAGACTTTGTTTGGGGGAGACCATTCGGTAGGTGAAGGGGGTGTTTGGGGGAGACCATTGACTCAAGGAGGAGGTGGTTTAGGGGGAGACCATCAGCCCAATGAGGGGGGGTCTTAGGGGGAGACCATTGTGAATGGAGGGGGTGTTTGGGGGAGACCATCAGCCCAATGGGGGGGGTCTTAGGGGGAGACCATTGTGAATGGAGGGGGTGCTTGGGGGAGACCATCAGACCAATGGGAGGGTGTTTGGGGGAGACCATTGTGAATGGAGGGGGTGTTTGGGGGAGACCACCAGCCCAATGTGGGGGGGGGTCTTAGGGGGAGACCATTGTGAATGGAGGGGGTGTTTGGGGGAGACCACCAGCCCAATGGGGGGGGACTTAGGGGGAGACCATTGTGAATGGAGGGGGTGTTTGGGGGAGACCCCAAATCCACACTCACCATGTTCGGTGTCGCTTTCTTCTAATGGGCATAAAAATATATAGAGAAGAAAGTGTGTATTTGGAGATTGAAAAATTAATAATAAAGAAAAGAGAAAAACATAGTTAGAAAAATATAAACCGCAATAATAAATACACTGGAAATCAAGTAATAAATTCATATAAAATACGAATAAATGCATGAAAGTAAATAGAAAATAAATATATACAAGACATTAACAAATGGAAATATCGGGAGGATTAAGGAAAGTGAATAACTCACCAAATTCTTCCGTTAATTTCCCTTAAAATAACAAAATAAAGACGAATTCAAGGCTTTACCCCCGAGTTTTGACCAGAAGAAAAGGGGGGAAAACCAGCAAAAAATCGCAACTTACTGATTTTTGCATCTCGTTGTTCTACAAAGAAACAGAAAATTCAGCCCTAAATGATGAGTATTTTGGTGGGTTTTTCTGAATTTGCACTAGAGGAATTGGGTTATAATGTATATTTATGTTCTTTATTGGCCATGAGATGTAGAATAATGAGGTTTACTGTGAGGGGAAAAGGGAATAAAATCACCTACCGAGATCCGCGCTCCTTTTCCCTTCAAAAAAAAGACCAAATAAAGGTAAAAACATTAAAAACGGTAAAAAAATAGGAAAAAAAGAGACTAAACACCCTCAAATGGGGCAAAATTGGGTTATTTGGGTGTGGCGTTAATAAATATATTGATCCGTACCCGACTCCATCGTCACCGGGAGCTTCTTGGACCTGTTGGGATGAGCAGAAACAATTAAAAACGCCCCATTTTTCTTGCTAAATCGCTGAAATTGGACGAGAAAATCACTATAATTGAATTTTCTGGTGTGTTTTTCACACTAAACCCCCCGTGAATAAACCCAAATTAGCTTATTTCCCCCCTCGTAGTAATTAATAATAAGACTCACCGAGCGTCAGGGTTGAGTTTTAACGATGCCAAATTGGATTTAAAGGTGTTATTTTTCACTCCCGGCGCCAGAAATGGTTGTTTTGAGGTGGGGGTTGGTCCGTGCTGCAGATTTTTGGCGGATCATGAGGAAAATGTTACACAGAGTCGCTTTATTTTAATTAATTTGGGGGCGGAGGCGACAGCTGCGCCGGGAGGGATGAACCAACCATCTAATTTTAGCCGGTTCAAATGCCGAGGAGCAGGATCCTGATATAGATACAACCCGAATAGGATCCGGAGAGGAAAAACAGAAGAAAACCAATTAAAAATAATCATATTTTCAAGCAGAAATCGACACCACGGCTCCTAAATTACTCGTGGTGTTAATTAGCGAAGGTGACGCGGCCCGGGAAGACGAAGCGTCTTGGATTTTGGTGCTTGTGGGTGTTCATTTGAAGCCCTTAGGAAGGGCTAGGGGGGAATTTAAGATGTGAAAATTAATTAGTAAAAGCTCATCAGCGGCCGAATCTTCGTTAGCAGGTCCCTGAGGGCCTGGTTGTGCCTGTGGAGTCAGGGTGGTTTTCTGGGCGATTTTCTTATGAAAACCGGAATTTTAAAGCTTAAAATTGGTTTATTGCCTTAAATCCTGTCCCCCACAGCCCCCCTCATCCCACCACCAGCCCCCAAAATCCGCCCCTGTCCCCCACAGGCCCCCAAATTCTTCCCTTGTCCCCCACAGGCCGCCACTCTGCCGCCATGTTGCCCTCCTCCGGCTCTCCGTATCCCCCACGTACCCCTGTCCCCCAGGGCCCCCAAAACAAGCTCTGTCCCCCTGTCCCTCACGATCCACCCCCCCATCCCACAATCAGCCCCCCAAATTCTCCCCCCACCACCAACACTCACCCCTACACCTCTTTCCGTACAGCGCCCTGCGCGCCGCCATGTTGCCCTGAGCGCCGCCATGCTGCCGTACAGCTGCAAGGCTACTTCCGCTTCCGCCGGACACCACCTCGTTCTTTTCCTGTCCCCGCGTTGGCAGAGGGTAGTGGCGGCCGGACGGGACCGGGCCGGGGCCTCCGTTGAATCCGCCGCCATCGGCCCTTCATCGCCGCCGCCATGACGGAGCAGATGACCCTGCGGGGGACCCTGAAGGGCCACAATGGCTGGGTGACCCAGATCGCCACCACCCCGCAGTTCCCGGACATGATTCTCTCCGCATCGCGGGGTGAGGGGTGGGGGGGGGGCGGAGGAGACCATCGGAAGGGGAGGGGGGGCTGATTGGGAGAGACCATCGAAAAAGGAGGGGGGGGCTGATTAGGGGAGACCATCGAAAGGGGAGGGGGGAGCTGAGAGGGGAGTAGTTTTATGGGGAGACCATCAGCCCAATGTGTGGGTCTTAGGTGGAGACCACTGTAAATGGAGGGGGTGTTTGGGGGAGACCATCAGCCCAGGGCAGGAGGAGACCATGGGGAAGGTGAAGGGGGTGTTTGGGGGAGACCATTGGTCATAGTGGAGTCCCTCGAGGGTCGGTACTGGGACCAGTATTATCCAATGTATTCATCAATGAGTTGGGTGAGGGAGCAGAGTGACTGTGCTGGTGGCACCAAACTGGGAGCAGTGGTGACAATGGGAGCTGTGCTGCCACCAGAGACCTGGGCAGGCTGGGGAGGGGGATTCAATGCACTAGAACAAGTGCAGAGTGTTGTATCCGGGCAGAACAGCCCCAGGGTCCAGTGGAAGTTGGGAACGGGCTGGTGGAGCGGTGACAAGGGACCTGGGGGTCCTGGGGACAGCAGGGTGACCATGAGCCAGCACTGGGCCCTTGTGGCCAGGAAGCCAATGGGACCTGGGGGGGTTAGAAGGGGGTGGTTGGTAGGTCAGAGAGGTTCTCCTGCCTCTCTGCTCTGCCCTTGAGTAAAGGGTTTCGTTCAGATACTATCAGGATACACTTGGGGAACTTATATATATATGTATAATAAGTGCAGCCACAGCGTCCTGGGATCGCCCCATCTCATGTGATCTGGGAAGCTAAGCAGGGTCGGCCCCGGTCAGTGCTTGGATGGGAGACCATGAAGGCCAATGGTACCTGGGGTGGGTTAGAAGGGGGTGGTCAGTAGGTCAGAGAGGTTCTCCTGCCCCTCTGCTCTATCCTTAAATAAAGGGTTTAGTTCAGATCCTGTCAGGGTGCACTTGGGGAACATATATATAAAATATATACAGCCACAGCCCCCTGAGCACGCCCCATCTCATGTGATGTGGGAAGCTAAGCAGGGTCGGGCCGGGTCAGTGCTTGGATGGGAGACCAGCTGGTCCAGAGAGGTTCTCCTGCCCCTCTGCTCTGCCCTTGAATAAAGGGTTTAGTTGAGATGCTATCAGGATACACTTGGGGAAGTCATATGTATGTATATGTATATAATATATGCAGCCACAGCCCCCAGAGAACGCCCCATCTCATGTGATGTGGGAAGCTAAGCAGGGTCGGGCCCGGTCAGTGCTTGGATGGGAGACCAGCCATGAAGATGCTGCAGGGAGTGGAGCATCTCCCGTGTGAGGAAAGGCTGAGGGAGCTGGGGCTCTGGAGCTGGAGGAGAGTGGGGTGATATTAATATTAATGGTGATCAGTATGGAAAGGGGGAGTGTCAGGAGGATGGAGCCATCGGTGACAATAGGACAAGGGGCAGTGGGGACAAACTGGAACACAGGAGGTTCCACTTAAATTTGAGAAGCAACTTGTTGGGGGTGAGGGTGGCAGAGCCTGGCCCAGGCTGCCCAGGGGGGTTGTGGAGTCTCCTCCGAGACATTTAAACCCGCCTGGTTCCTGTGTCACCTCATCTGGGTGTTCCTGCTCCACAACAGATGATCTTTCGAGGTCCCTTCCAATCCCTGACATTGATTCTGTGACCATTGTGAATGGAGGGGGTGTTTGGGGGAGACCATCAGCCCAATGGGGGGGATCTTAGGGGGAGACCATTGTGAATGGAGGGGGTGTTTGGGGGAGACCGTCAGCCCAGAGCAGGGGGAGACCATGGGGAAGGTGAAGGGGGTGTTTGGGGGAGACCATTGACCAATCTTGGAGGTGGGAATGAGAGTTGATGGAGACTATTGGGAAGGGGATGTTTAGGGGGACACCATTGTAAATGGAGGGGGTGTTTGGGGGAGACCATTGACTCGAGGGGGAGGTGGTTTTAGGAGACCATCAGCCCAATGGGGGGGTCTTAGGGGGAGACCATTGTAAATGGAGGGGGTGTTTGGGGGAGACCATTGACTCGAGGGGGAGGTGGTTTTAGGAAGAGACCATCAGCCCAATGGGGGGGGTCTTGGGGGAGACCATTGTAAATGGAGGGGGTGTTTGATGGAGACCATTGATTCAAGGGGGACATCGTTTTAGGGGGAGACCATTGTGAATGGAGGGGGTGTTTGGGGGAGACCATCAGCCCAAAGTGGGGGGATCTTAGGGGGAGACCGTTTTAAATGGAGGGGGTGTTTGGGGAAGACCATTGGGAAGGTGAAGGGGGAGTTTGGGAGAGACCATTGACTCAAGGGGGAGGTGGTTTTAGGGGGAGACCATCAGAAGCGGGGGGAGATGTTTAAGTGAGACCATTGACCTGGCACGAGGGGGATAAGGGTCAGACCAGACTATTGGGAGGGGGATGTTAATGGCGAGACCATTGTAAGGGACGGGGGTGTTTGGGGGAGACCATGCATTGAGGATTAGGGGGGGGAAGGGGCGACCACCCCATTTCATTCCCCATTTCCCCCCAGACAAAACCATCATCATGTGGAAGCTGACGCGGGACGAGACCAACTACGGGATCCCGCAGCGCGCTCTGCGCGGCCACTCGCACTTCGTTAGCGACGTCGTTATCTCCTCGGACGGGCAATTCGCCCTCTCGGGCTCCTGGGACGGGACTTTGCGCCTTTGGGACCTCACCACGTGAGTCACCGACGGGCTTTTGGGTCCAAAAAGCGAAACCGAGGCGATTCGGTACATCCAGAAATGGATTTGGACGTCCCGGGATGAGCGGAAACGGTGTTAGAAACATCACGTTTTCCCCCCGGAATCGCTTAAACCGCACAAAGAAATAATTTAAATTATGATTTTTGGGTGGTTTTCATCCCACCGCCATCCCGAGCGCAGAAAAGGCCGAATCTCCCCCAAATTACCTCATTTTCTCCCAATGATTAAACATGACGCAAAAACCTGACGATCCCCCGGGATCTGACGAGCACGTCCTGCAATTATGACGGGAGAGACACACAAGGGGGGGTTAAACTCATTTTTGGCTCGTTTTGGTGCTGAATTACCGCTATGATTGTTGAGCAAGCGGCGCCAAGTCGCCTCATTTTTAACATATTGAAGGCAAACGCAACCGGAGCTTTGTAGCGTTTCGTAACGCGCTCGGCGTGTTGTTTTCACCCAATATATGAATTTTTTGCCCGTTTTTGGCGCGGTTTCGATGCGAAATTTGGCGTTTCCACCCCCCGCAGCGGCACGACCACCCGGCGCTTCGTTGGCCACACCAAGGACGTGCTGAGCGTGGCCTTTTCCTCCGACAACCGCCAGATTGTCTCGGGCTCCCGTGATAAAACCATCAAGCTCTGGAACACTCTGGGCGTCTGCAAATACACGGTGCAGGTGGGACTTGAAACAACCACCCCCCCCCGGGTGGATTTTGGGGAGAAAACGGGTGGTTTTGGGCCCGGGAAGCGTCGCTCGGTGTTTTGCTCAGCGTGGTTTTGTGTGTTTCAGGATGAAAGTCACTCGGAATGGGTGTCGTGCGTGCGGTTCTCGCCCAACAGCAGCAACCCCATCATTGTGTCCTGCGGATGGGACAAGCTCGTTAAGGTGAAATCGATCAAAACCTGCTTTTTCCCCCCCAAAAAATAGGAAGATTTAGGGTTTGGTAGCGACGTTTAACTCGTTTCTATCCTCCCCATGTGGTTTTCTTTCCCTTTTATCCCCTTTTTATGGTATGGTCGTGATGTTTAATCCCCTTTTTCCCGCCAAATTGTGGGGGGTTTTTCCCGCCAAATTGTGGGGGGTTTTCCCGCCAAATTGTGGGGTTTTTTTCCCGCCAAATTGTGGGGGGTTTTTCCCGCCAAATATTGGGGGGTTTTTCCCGCCAGATTGTGGGGGGTTTTTCCCGCCAGATTGTGGGGGGTTTTTCCCGCCAAATTGTGGGGGGTTTTTCCCGCCAGATTGTGGGGGGTTTTTCCCGCCAGATTGTGGGGGGTTTTTCCCGCCAGATTGTGGGGGGTTTTTCCCGCCAGATTGTGGGGGGTTTTTCCCGCCAGATTGTGGGGGGTTTTTCCCGCCAGATTGTGGGGGGTTTTTCCCGCCAAATTGTGGGGGTTTTTCCCGCCAAATTGTGGGGGGTTTTTCCCGCCAAATTGTGGGGGGGTTTTCCCGCCAAATTGTGGGGGGGTTTTCCCGCCAGATTGTGGGGGGGTTTTCCCGCCAGATTGTGGGGGGGTTTTCCCGCCAAATTGTGGGAGTTTTTCCCGCCAAATTGTGATGTTTTTCCTGCCAAACCCCCAGATTTAGGGCACATTAGTTTCGTTTAACCCCCTTTTTATCTCTCTGTGTGTCGTTTTTCCCCCCAAATCTCCCCATTTAGGGTCCATTAGTGACATTAAACCCCCTTTTCCCCCCCAAATCTCCCCATTTAGGGTCCATTAGTGACATTAAACCCCCTTTTCCCCCCCAAATCTCCCCATTTAGGGTCCATTAGTGACATTAAACCCCCTTTTCCCCCCCAAATCTCCCCATTTAGGGTCCATTAGTGACATTAAACCCCCTTTTCCCCCCCAAATCTCCCCATTTAGGGTCCATTAGTGACATTAAACCCCTTTTCCCCCCCAAATCTCCCCATTTAGGGTCCATTAGTGACATTAAACCCCTTTTCCCCCCCAAATCTCCCCATTTAGGGTCCGTTAGTGACATTAAACCCCCTTTTCCCCCCCAAATCTCCCCATTTAGGGTCCGTTAGTGACATTAAACCCCCTTTTCCCCCCCAAATCTCCCCATTTAGGGTCCGTTAGTGACATTAAAACCCCTTTTCCCCCCCAAATCTCCCCATTTAGGGTCCGTTAGTGACATTAAACCCCCTTTTCCCCCCCAAATCTCCCCATTTAGGGTCCATTAGTGACATTAAACCCCCTTTTCCCCCCCAAATCTCCCCATTTAGGGTCCATTAGTGACATTAAACCCCCTTTTCCCCCCCCAAATCTCCCCATTTAGGGTCCATTAGTGACATTAAACCCCCTTTTCCCCCCCAAATCTCCCCATTTAGGGTCCATTAGTGACATTAAACCCCCTTTTCCCCCCCAAATCTCCCCATTTAGGGTCCATTAGTGACATTAAACCCCCTTTTCCCCCCCAAATCTCCCCATTTAGGGTCCATTAGTGACATTAAAACCCCTTTACCCCCCAAATCTCCCCATTTAGGGTCCATTAGTGACATTAAACCCCCTTTTCCCCCCCAAATCTCCCCATTTAGGGTCCATTAGTGACATTAAACCCCCTTTTCCCCCCCAAATCTCCCCATTTAGGGTCCATTAGTGACATTAAACCCCCTTTTCCCCCCCAAATCTCCCCATTTAGGGTCCATTAGTGACATTAAACCCCCTTTTCCCCCCCAAATCTCCCCATTTAGGGTCCATTAGTGACATTAAACCCCTTTTCCCCCCCAAATCTCCCCATTTAGGGTCCATTAGTGACATTAAACCCCTTTTCCCCCCCAAATCTCCCCATTTAGGGTCCGTTAGTGACATTAAACCCCCTTTTCCCCCCCAAATCTCCCCATTTAGGGTCCGTTAGTGACATTAAACCCCCTTTTCCCCCCCAAATCTCCCCATTTAGGGTCCGTTAGTGACATTAAAACCCCTTTTCCCCCCCAAATCTCCCCATTTAGGGTCCGTTAGTGACATTAAACCCCCTTTTCCCCCCCAAATCTCCCCATTTAGGGTCCATTAGTGACATTAAACCCCCTTTTCCCCCCCAAATCTCCCCATTTAGGGTCCATTAGTGACATTAAACCCCCTTTTCCCCCCCCAAATCTCCCCATTTAGGGTCCATTAGTGACATTAAACCCCCTTTTCCCCCCCAAATCTCCCCATTTAGGGTCCATTAGTGACATTAAACCCCCTTTTCCCCCCCAAATCTCCCCATTTAGGGTCCATTAGTGACATTAAACCCCCTTTTCCCCCCCAAATCTCCCCATTTAGGGTCCATTAGTGACATTAAAACCCCTTTACCCCCCAAATCTCCCCATTTAGGGTCCATTAGTGACATTAAACCCCCTTTTCCCCCCCAAATCTCCCCATTTAGGGTCCATTAGTGACATTAAACCCCCTTTTCCCCCCCAAATCTCCCCATTTAGGGTCCATTAGTGACATTAAACCCCCTTTTCCCCCCCAAATCTCCCCATTTAGGGTCCATTAGTGACATTAAAACCCCTTTTTCCCCCCAAATCTCCCCATTTAGGGTCCATTAGTGACATTAAACCCCCTTTTCCCCCCCAAATCTCCCCATTTAGGGTCCATTAGTGACATTAAACCCCCTTTTCCGCCCCAAATCTCCCCATTTAGGGTCCATTAGTGACATTAAAACCCCTTTTCCCCCCCAAATCTCCCCATTTAGGGTCCATTAGTGACATTAAACCCCCTTTTCCCCCCCAAATCTCCCCATTTAGGGTCCATTACTGACATTAAACCCCCTTTTCCCCCCCAAATCTCCCCATTTAGGGTCCATTAGTGACATTAAACCCCCTTTTCCCCCCCAAATCTCCCCATTTAGGGTCCATTAGTGACATTAAACCCCTTTTTCCCCCCCAAATCTCCCCATTTAGGGTCCATTAGTGACATTAAACCCCCTTTTCCCCCCCAAATCTCCCCATTTAGGGTCCATTAGTGACATTAAAACCCCCTTTTCCCCCCCAAATCTCCCCATTTAGGGTCCATTAGTGACATTAAACCCCCTTTTCCCCCCCAAATCTCCCCATTTAGGGTCCATTAGTGACATTAAAACCCCTTTACCCCCCCAAATCTCCCCATTTAGGGTCCATTAGTGACATTAAACCCCCTTTTCCCCCCCAAATCTCCCCATTTAGGGTCCATTAGTGACATTAAAACCCCCTTTTCCCCCCCAAATCTCCCCATTTAGGGTCCATTAGTGACATTAAACCCCCTTTTCCCCCCCAAATCTCCCCATTTAGGGTCCATTAGTGACATTAAACCCCCTTTACCCCCCCAAATCTCCCCATTTAGGGTCCATTAGTGACATTAAACCCCCTTTTCCCCCCCAGATCTCCCCATTTAGGGTCCATTAGTGACATTAAACCCCCTTTTCCCCCCCCAAATCTCCCCATTTAGGGTCCATTAGTGACATTAAACCCCCTTTTTCCCCCCAAATCTCCCCATTTAGGGTCCATTAGTGACATTAAACCCCCTTTTCCCCCCCAAATCACCCCATTTAGGGTCCATTAGTGACATTAAACCCCCTTTCCCCCCCCAAATCTCCCCATTTAGGGTCCGTTAGTGACATTAAACCCCCTTTTCCCCCCCAAATCTCCCCATTTAGGGTCCATTAGTGACATTAAACCCCCTTTTCCCCCCCAAATCTCCCCATTTAGGGTCCATTAGTGACATTAAACCCCCTTTTCCCCCCCAAATCTCCCCATTTAGGGTCCATTAGTGACATTAAACCCCCTTTTCCCCCCCAAATCTCCCCATTTAGGGTCCATTAGTGACATTAAACCCCCTTTTCCCCCCCAAATCTCCCCATTTAGGGTCCATTAGTGACATTAAACCCCCTTTTCCCCCCCAAATCTCCCCATTTAGGGTCCATTAGTGACATTAAACCCCCTTTTCCCCCCCAAATCTCCCCATTTAGGGTCCATTAGTGACATTAAAACCCCCTTTTCCCCCCCAAATCTCCCCATTTAGGGTCCATTAGTGACATTAAACCCCCTTTTCCCCCCCAAATCTCCCCATTTAGGGTCCATTACTGACATTAAACCCCCTTTTCCCCCCCAATTCTCCCCATTTAGGGTCCATTAGTGACATTAAACCCCCTTTTCCCCCCCAAATCTCCCCATTTAGGGTCCATTAGTGACATTAAACCCCCTTTTCCCCCCCAAATCTCCCCATTTAGGGTCCATTAGTGACATTAAACCCCCTTTTCCCCCCCAAATCTCCCCATTTAGGGTCCGTTAGTGACATTAAACCCCTTTTCCCCCCAAATCTCCCCATTTAGGGTCCGTTAGTGACATTAAAACCCCTTTTCCCCCCCCAAATCTCCCCATTTAGGGTCCATTAGTGACATTAAACCCCCTTTTCCCCCCAAAATCTCCCCATTTAGGGTCCATTAGTGACATTAAACCCCCTTTTCCCCCCCAAATCTCCCCATTTAGGGTCCATTAGTGACATTAAACCCCTTTTCCCCCCCAAATCTCCCCATTTAGGGTCCATTAGTGACATTAAACCCCCTTTTCCCCCCCAAATCTCCCCATTTAGGGTCCATTAGTGACATTAAACCCCTTTTCCCCCCCAAATCTCCCCATTTAGGGTCCATTAGTGACATTAAACCCCTTTTCCCCCCCAAATCTCCCCATTTAGGGTCCATTAGTGACATTAAACCCCTTTTCCCCCCCAAATCTCCCCATTTAGGGTCCATTAGTGACATTAAACCCCCTTTTCCCCCCAAAATCTCCCCATTTAGGGTCCATTAGTGACATTAAACCCCCTTTTCCCCCCCAAATCTCCCCATTTAGGGTCCATTACTGACATTAAACCCCCTTTTCCCCCCCAAATCTCCACATTTAGGGTCCATTAGTGACATTAAACCCCCTTTTCCCCCCCAAATCTCCCCATTTAGGGTCCATTAGTGACATTAAACCCCCTTTTCCCCCCCAAATCTCCACATTTAGGGTCCATTAGTGACATTAAACCCCCTTTTCCCCCCCAAATCTCCCCATTTAGGGTCCATTAGTGACATTAAACCCCCTTTTCCCCCCCAAATCTCCCCATTTAGGGTCTGTTAGTGACATTAAAACCCTTTTCCCCCCCAAATCTCCCCATTTAGGGTCCATTAGTGACATTAAACCCCCTTTTCCCCCCCAAATCTCCCCATTTAGGGTCCGTTAGTGACATTAAACCCCCTTTTCCCCCCCAAATCTCCCCATTTAGGGTCCATTAGTGACATTAAACCCCCTTTTCCCCCCCAAATCTCCCCATTTAGGGTCCATTAGTGACATTAAACCCCCTTTTCCCCCCCAAATCTCCCCATTTAGGGTCCATTAGTGACATTAAACCCCCTTTTCCCCCCCAAATCTCCCCATTTAGGGTCCATTAGTGACATTAAACCCCCTTTTACCCCCCAAATCTCCCCATTTAGGGTCCATTAGTGACATTAAACCCCCTTTACCCCCCCAAATCTCCCCATTTAGGGTCCATTAGTGACATTAAACCCCCTTTTCCCCCCCAAATCTCCCCATTTAGGGTCCATTAGTGACATTAAACCCCCTTTTCCCCCCCAAATCTCCCCATTTAGGGTCCATTAGTGACATTAAACCCCCTTTTCCCCCCCAAATCTCCCCATTTAGGGTCCATTAGTGACATTAAACCCCTTTTCCCCCCAAATCTCCCCATTTAGGGTCCGTTAGTGACATTAAACCCCCTTTTCCCCCCAAATCTCCCCATTTAGGGTCCGTTAGTGACATTAAAACCCCTTTTCCCCCCCCAAATCTCCCCATTTAGGGTCCATTAGTGACATTAAACCCCCTTTTCCCCCCAAAATCTCCCCATTTAGGGTCCATTAGTGACATTAAACCCCCTTTTCCCCCCCAAATCTCCCCATTTAGGGTCCATTAGTGACATTAAACCCCCTTTTCCCCCCCAAATCTCCCCATTTAGGGTCCATTAGTGACATTAAACCCCCTTTTCCCCCCCAAATCTCCCCATTTAGGGTCCGTTAGTGACATTAAACCCCCTTTTCCCCCCCAAATCTCCCCATTTAGGGTCCGTTAGTGACATTAAACCCCCTTTTCCCCCCCAAATCTCCCCATTTAGGGTCCATTAGTGACATTAAACCCCCTTTTCCCCCCCAAATCTCCCCATTTAGGGTCCATTAGTGACATTAAACCCCCTTTTCCCCCCCCAAATCTCCCCATTTAGGGTCCATTAGTGACATTAAACCCCTTTTCCCCCCAAATCTCCCCATTTAGGGTCCATTAGTGACATTAAACCCCCTTTTCCCCCCCAAATCTCCCCATTTAGGGTCCATTAGTGACATTAAACCCCCTTTTCCCCCCAAATCTCCCCATTTAGGGTCCATTAGTGACATTAAACCCCCTTTTCCCCCCCAAATCTCCCCATTTAGGGTCCATTAGTGACATTAAAACCCCTTTTCCCCCCCCAAATCTCCCCATTTAGGGTCCATTAGTGACATTAAACCCCCTTTTCCCCCCCCAAATCTCCCCATTTAGGGTCCATTAGTGACATTAAACCCCCTTTTCCCCCCCCAAATCTCCCCATTTAGGGTCCATTAGTGACATTAAAACCCCTTTTCCCCCCCAAATCTCCCCATTTAGGGTCCATTAGTGACATTAAACCCCCTTTTCCCCCCCAAATCTCCCCATTTAGGGTCCGTTAGTGACATTAAACCCCCTTTTCCCCCCCAAATCTCCCCATTTAGGGTCCATTAGTGACATTAAACCCCCTTTTCCCCCCCAAATCTCCCCATTTAGGGTCCATTAGTGACATTAAACCCCCTTTTCCCCCCCCAAATCTCCCCATTTAGGGTCCATTAGTGACATTAAACCCCCTTTTCCCCCCCAAATCTCCCCATTTAGGGTCCATTAGTGACATTAAACCCCCTTTCCCCCCCCAAATCTCCCCATTTAGGGTCCGTTAGTGACATTAAAAACCCCTTTTCCCCCCCAAATCTCCCCATTTAGGGTCCATTAGTGACATTAAACCCCTTTTCCCCCCCAAATCTCCCCATTTAGGGTCCATTAGTGACATTAAACCCCCTTTTACCCCCCAAATCTCCCCATTTAGGGTCCATTAGTGACATTAAACCCCCTTTTCCCCCCCAAATCTCCCCATTTAGGGTCCATTAGTGACATTAAACCCCCTTTTCCCCCCCAAATCTCCCCATTTAGGGTCCATTAGTGACATTAAACCCCCTTTTCCCCCCCAAATCTCCCCATTTAGGGTCCATTAGTGACATTAAAACCCCTTTTCCCCCCCAAATCTCCCCATTTAGGGTCCATTAGTGACATTAAACCCCCTTTACCCCCCCAAATCTCCCCATTTAGGGTCCATTAGTGACATTAAACCCCCTTTTCCCCCCCAAATCTCCCCATTTAGGGTCCATTAGTGACATTAAAACCCCTTTTCCCCCCCAGGTGTGGAACTTGGCCAACTGCAAACTGAAGACCAACCACATCGGGCACACGGGGTATCTGAACACGGTCACCGTGTCCCCCGACGGCTCCCTCTGCGCATCAGGAGGGAAGGTCAGCCCAAAACTACACATTTCGCCCCCAAAATCAGCCCCGAACCCCCACGTTTCACCCCAAAAATCAGCCTTAAAAATCAGCCCGAAAAACACGTTTCGCCTCCAAAATCAGCCCCCAAAACACGCATTTCACCCCAAAAATCAGCTCCAAAAGTCAACCCCAAACGCCCACGTTTCACCCCAAAAATCAGCCCCAGAACCCCACGTTTTGCCCCAAAAATCAGCTCTAAAACAACGTATTTCACCACCAAAATCAGCCCCAAAACCCCCATGTTTTGCCCCCAAAATCAGCGCAAAACCTCCATGTTTCACCCCAAAAATCAGCCCAAAACCTCCATGTTTCACCCCAGAAATCAGCCCAAACTCCCCATGTTTCACCCCAAAAATCAGCCCCCAAAACCTCATGTTTCAGTCCAAAAATCAGCCCCCAAAACACACATTTCACCCCAAAAATCAGCCCAAAAAGGGGCCAATTGGGGCCAAAAAAGGACCGATTTGGGGAAAAAAGGGGCTGATTTGGGGCAAAAAAGGGGCTAATTTGGGGTGAAAAAAGGGCCAATTTAGGGTGGAGAAAGAGCCTCTTGGGGGCAAAAAAGGGTCGATTTGGGGCCAAAAAGATGCCGATTTTGGGCAAAACAGGATCAATTTGGGGAGAAAAAAAGGCGGCAGTTTGGGGCAAGAAAGGGGCCAATTTGGGGCCAAAAAAGGCACAAGTTGGGGTGGAAAAAGAGCATCTTGGGCGCAAAAAAGGGCCAATTTGGGGCCAAGAAAGAGCCACTTGGGGGCAAAAAAGGGTCAATTTGGAGCCAAAGAAAGGCCGATTTGGGGCCAAAAAAGGCCGATTTGGGGCCAAAAAAGGCCGATTTGGGGCCAAAAAAAGGCCGATTTGGGGCAAAAAAAGGCCGATTTGGGGCTAATAAAAGGGCGATTTGGGGCCCAAAGGGTGGGATGGGGGTGGCGGAGGCCGCGCGGTGACACGGGGGTGTCCCCAGGACGGGCAGGCCATGCTGTGGGACCTGAACGAGGGGAAGCACCTGTACACGCTGGACGGCGGGGACGTGATCAACGCGCTCTGCTTCAGCCCCAACCGCTACTGGCTCTGCGCCGCCACCGGGCCCAGCATCAAGATCTGGGTATGGTCCAGTGGCCCCCAGTGGGCCCCCAGTATCCCTGCAATATTCCACAGTGTCCCCACAGTGTCCCCCAGTATACCCCAGTGTCCCCCCAGTGTCTCCCCAGTGTCCCCCCAGTGTCCCCCAGTATACCCCAGTGTCCCCACAGTGTCCCCCAGTATCCCCCAGTGTCCCCACAGTGTCCCCCCAGTATCCCCTGGTGTCCCACAGTATCCCACAATGTCCCCACAGTGTCCCCACAGTGTCCCCCAGTGTCCCCCCAGTGTCCTCCATTATTTCCCAGTGTCCCTCTAGTATCCTCCCAGTATTCCCCAGTGTCCCACGGTATCCCCTGGTGTCCCTCCAGTATCGCTACAGTGTTCCACAATGTCCCCCCAGTATCCCTGCAATATTCCACAGTGTCCCCCAGTGTCCCCCCAGTGTCCCCCAGTATCCCCCAGTGTCCCCACAGTGTCCCCCAGTATCCCCTGGTGTCCCACAGTATCCCACAATGTCCCCACAGTGTCCCCCCAATGTCCCCCAGTATCCCCCAGTGTCCCCACAGTGTCCCCCAGTATCCCCTGGTGTCCCACAGTATCCCACAATGTCCCCACAGTGTCCCCCCAGTGTCCCCCAGTGTACCTCAGTGTCCCCACAGTGTCCCCCAGTATCTCCTGGTGTCCCGCAGTATCCCACAATGTCCCCCCAGTGTCCCCCAGTATACCTCAGTGTCCCCCCAGTGTCCCCCAGTATCCCCTGGTGTCCCACAGTATCCCACAATGTCCCCACAGTGTCCCCCCAGTGTCCCCCAGTGTCCCCACAGTGTCCCCCAGTATCCCCTGGTGTCCCCCAGTATCCCACAATGTCCCCACAGTGTCACCCAGTGTCCCCCAGTATCCTCCCAGTATCCCCCCAGTGCTCCCTGAGTATCCCCCAGTGCCCCCACAGTGTCCCACAGTATCCCACAATGTCCCCACAGTGTCACCCAGTGTCCCCCAGTATCTCCCCAGTATCCCCCAGTGTCCCCCAATGTCCTCCATTATTTCCCAGTGTCCCTCTAGTATCCTCCCAGTATTCCCCAGTATCCCACGGTATCCCCTGGTGTCCCCCCAGTATCCCCCAGTATCGCTACAGTGTTCCACAATGTCCCCCCAGTATCCCTGCAATATTCCACAGTGTCCCCCCAGTGTCCCCCAGTATACCCCAGTGTCCCCCCAGTGTCCCCCAGTATACCCCAGTGTCCCCCCAGTGTCCCCCAGTATACCCCAGTGTCCCCACAGTGTCCCCCAGTATCCCCTGGTGTCCCACAGTATCCCACAGTGTCCCCACAGTGTCCCCCCAGTGTCACCCAGTGTCCCCCAGTATCCTCCCAGTATCCCCCCAGTGCTCCCTGAGTATCCCACAGTGTCCCCACAGTGTCCCCACAGTGTCCCCCCAGTGTCCCCACAGTGTCCCCTGGTGTCCCACAGTATCCCACAATGTCCCCACAGTGTCCCCCCCAGTGTCCCCCAGTATACCCCAGTGTCCCCACAGTGTCCCCCAGTATCCCCTGGTGTCCCGCAGTATCCCACGATGTCCCCACAGTGTCACCCAGTGTCACCCAGTGTCCCCCAGTATCCTCCCAGTATCCCCCCAGTGCTCCCTGAGTATCCCCCAGTGTCCCCCAATGTCCCCCCCAGTGTCCTCCATTATTTCCCAGTGTCCCTCTAGTATCCTCCCAGTATTCCCCAGTGTCCCATGGTATCTCCTGATGTCCCCCCAGTGTTCCCCAGTGTCCCCACAGTGCCCCCCAGTATCCTCCATTGTCCCCCAGTATCCCCCGGTGTCCCCCCAGTGTCCCTACAGTATTCCACAGTGTCCCCCCAGTATCACCCAGTGTCCCTCAATATCCCCCCAGTGCCCCCCACAGTGTCCCCCCAGGTCACAGATTTGGGGGTTTGTCCCCCCCGAGGTGTCATGAGACCCTCAGGTCGTGGATTTGGTGTCCCTGTCCGTTTGTCCCCGTTTGGGCTCCCTGGCCGTTTGTCCCCGTTTGGGCTCCCTGGCCGTTTGTCCCCGTTTGGTGTCCCTGTCCGTTTGTCCCCGTTTGGGCTCCCTGTCCATTTGTCCCCGTTTGGGCTCCCTGTCCGTTTGTCCCCGTTTGGGCTCCCTGGCCGTTTGTCCCCGTTTGGGCTCCCTGGCCGTTTGTCCCCGTTTGGGCTCCCTGGCCGTTTGTCCCCGTTTGGCTCCCTGTCCGTTTGTCCCCGTTTGGGGTCCCTGTCCGTTTGTCCCCGTTTGGGGTCCCTGTCCGTTTGTCCCCGTTTGGGCTCCCTGGCCGTTTGTCCCCGTTTGGGGTCCCTGGCCGTTTGTCCCCGTTTGGGCTCCCTGGCCGTTTGTCCCCGTTTGGTGTCCCTGGCCGTTTGTCCCCGTTTGGCTCCCTGTCCGTTTGTCCCCGTTTGGGCTCCCTGGCCGTTTGTCCCCGTTTGGCTCCCTGTCCGTTTGTCCCTGTTTGGGCTCCCTGGCCGTTTGTCCCCGTTTGGGCTCCCTGTCCGTTTGTCCCCGTTTGGGGTCCCTGGCTGTTTGTCCCCGTTTGGGCTCCCTGTCCGTTTGTCCCCGTTTGGGCGCCCTGTCCCGTTTGTCCCCGTTTGGGCTCCCTGTCCGTTTGTCCCCGTTTCGTGTCCCTGGCCGTTTGTCCCCGTTTGGTGTCCCTGTCCGTTTGTCCCCGTTTGGCTCCCTGTCCGTTTGTCCCCGTTTGGCTCCCTGTCCGTTTGTCCCCGTTTGGGCTCCCTGGCCGTTTGTCCCCGTTTGGCTCCCTGTCCGTTTGTCCCCGTTTGGGCTCCCTGGCCGTTTGTCCCCGTTTGGGCTCCCTGGCCGTTTGTCCCCGTTTGGGCTCCCTGGCCGTTTGTCCCCGTTTGGCTCCCTGGCCGTTTGTCCCCGTTTGGTGTCCCTGGCCGTTTGTCCCCGTTTGGTGTCCCTGGCCGTTTGTCCCCGCTGTCCCCCCGGGCCGTGATGAAACGTTTGGTGCCGTCCGAGCGCGTTGTGCGGAGACGCAGAGGCTGTTTCTGAGCCGCCCGCCACCGCTCCGGCATTCGGGGACCTGCTGGTGGCACCTCAGAGCTGCTCAACCTTCTCCATCCCTTCCTGTTCCTCCTCCATCCCTTCCTGTTCCTCCTCCATCCCTTCCTGTTCCTCCTTCCTCTCCATCCCTTCCTGCTCCTCTTCCATCCCTTCCTGTTCCTCCTTCCTCTCCATCCCTTCCTGTTCTACTTCCTCTCCATCCCTTCCTGTTCCTCCTCCTCCATCCCTTCCTGTTCCTCCTCCTCCATCCCTTCCTGTTCCTCCTTCTCCATCCCTTCCTGTTCCTCCTCCTCCATCCCTTCCTGCTCCTCCTCCTCCATCCCTTCCTGCTCCTCCTCCATCCCTTCCTGTTCCTCCTCCATCCCTTCCTGTTCCTCCTCCATCCCTTCCTGTTCTCCTTCCTCTCCATCCCTTCCTGTTCCTCCTCCATCCCTTCCTGCTCCTCCTCCTCCATCCCTTCCTGTTCCTTCTCCATCCCTTCCTGTTCCTTCTCCATCCCTTCCTGTTCCTCCTCCATCCCTTCCTGTTCCTTCTCCATCCCTTCCTGTTCCTTCTCCATCCCTTCCTGTTCCTCCTCCATCCCTTCCTGTTCCTCCTCCATCCCTTCCTGTTCCTTCTCCATCCCTTCCTGTTCCTCCTCCATCCCTTCCTGTTCCTTCTCCATCCCTTCCTGTTCCTCCTCCATCCCTTCCTGTTCCTCCTCCATCCCTTCCTGTTCCTTCTCCATCCCTTCCTGTTCCTTCTCCATCCCTTCCTGTTCCTCCTCCATCCCTTCCTGTTCCTCCTCCATCCCTTCCTGTTCCTCCTCCATCCCTTCCTGTTCCTCCTCCTCCATCCCTTCCTGTTCCTTCTCCATCCCTTCCTGTTCCTCCTCCATCCCTTCCTGTTCCTTCTCCATCCCTTCCTGTTCCTCCTCCATCCCTTCCTGTTCCTCCTCCATCCCTTCCTGTTCCTCCTCCTCCATCCCTTCCTGTTCCTTCTCCATCCCTTTCTGTTCCTCCTTCTCCATCCCTTCCTGTTCCTCCTCCATCCCTTCCTGTTCCTCCTCCATCCCTTCCTGTTCCTTCTCCATCCCTTCCTGTTCCTCCTCCATCCCTTCCTGTTCCTCCTCCATCCCTTCCTGTTCCTCCTCCTCCATCCCTTCCTGTTCCTTCTCCATCCCTTTCTGTTCCTCCTTCTCCATCCCTTCCTGTTCCTCCTCCATCCCTTCCTGTTCCTCCTCCATCCCTTCCTGTTCCTTCTCCATCCCTTCCTGTTCCTCCTCCATCCCTTCCTGTTCCTCCTCCATCCCTTCCTGTTCCTCCTCCATCCCTTCCTGTTCCTCCTCCATCCCTTCCTGTTCCTCCTCCATCCCTTCCTGTTCCTCCTCCTCCATCCCTTCCTGTTCCTCCTCCATCCCTTCCTGTTCCTCCTCCTCTATCCCTTCCTGTTCCTCCTCCATCCCTTCCTGTTCCTCCTTCCTCTCCATCCCTTCCTGTTCCTCCTCCTCCATCCCTTCCTGCTCCTCCTCCATCCCTTTCTGTTCCTCCTTCTCCATCCCTTTCTGTTCCTCCTTCTCCATCCCTTCCTGTTCCTCCTCCATCCCTTCCTGTTCCTCCTCCATCCCTTCCTGTTCCTCCTTCTCCATCCTCCTGTTCCTCCTTCTCCATCCCTTCCTGTTCCTCCTCCATCCCTTCCTGTTCCTTCTCCATCCCTTCCTGTTCCTCCTCCATCCCTTCCTGTTCCTCCTCCTCCATCCCTTCCTGTTCCTCCTCCATCCCTTCCTGTTCCTCCTCCATCCCTTCCTGTTCCTCCTCCATCCCTTCCTGTTCCTCCTCCATCCCTTCCTGTTCCTCCTCCATCCCTTCCTGTTCCTCCTCCATCCCTTCCTGTTCCTCCTCCATCCCTTCCTGTTCCTCCTCCATCCCTTCCTGCTCCTCCTCCATCCCTTCCTGTTCCTCCTCCATCCCTTCCTGTTCCTCCTCCTCCATCCCTTCCTGTTCCTCCTCCATCCCTTCCTGTTCCTCCTCCATCCCTTCCTGTTCCTCCTCCATCCCTTCCTGTTCCTCCTCCATCCCTTCCTGTTCCTCCTCCATCCCTTCCTCTTCCTCCTTCCTCTCCATCCCTTCCTGTTCCTTCTTCTCCCTCCTTCTCCATTCCTTTGTGTTCTTCCCTCTCCATCCCTTCATGTTCCTTCTCCTCCGTGTTCCTTCTGTCCCTCCACCACCTTCTTCTCTATTCTTGTCTGTTTCTCCACCTTCTCCTCCTCCATTTTTCCACCTTTTTCTCCATCCATCCTCCTCCTCCATATTCCTTCCTTCTCTTCATCCTCCCTGTTCCCGTTTCCTCCCCCTTCTCGTTTGTTTCCTCTCCATTCCCATTTCTTTCCTGTTCTTGTTTCCTCCCCGTTCCCGTTTCCTCCCCCGTTTCCTCCCCCGTTTCCTCCCCCGTTTCCTCCCCCGTTTCCTCCCCCGTTTCCTCTCCATTCCCATTTCTTTCCTGTTCTTGTTTCCTCCCCTCCCCCGTCCCCTCCCCCGTCCCCTCCCCCGTCCCCTCCCCCGTCCCCTCCCCCGTTTCCTCCCCATTCTCGTTTGTTTCCTCTCCATTCCCATTTCTTTCCTGTTCTTGTTTCCTCTCCTCCCCCGTTTCCTCCCCCGTTTCCTCCCCCGTTTCCTCCCCCGTTTCCTCCCCCATTTCCTCCCCCGTCCCCTCCCCCGTCCCCTCCCCCGTCCCCTCCCCCGTCCCCTCCCCCGTTTCCTCCCCCGTCCCCTCCCCCGTTTCCTCCCCATTCTCGTTTGTTTCCTCTCCATTCCCATTTCTTTCCTGTTCTTGTTTCCTCTCCTCCCCCATCCCCTCCCCCGTCCCCTTCCCCCTTCCCTCCCCCGTTTCCTCCCCATTCTCGTTTGTTTCCTCTCCATTCCCATTTCTTTCCTGTTCTTGTTTCCTCCCCTCCCCCGTCCCCTCCCCCGTTTCCTCCCCATTCTCGTTTGTTTCCTCTCCATTCCCATTTCTTTCCTTTTCTTGTTTCCTCCCCGTTCCCGTTTCCTCCCCGTTCCCGTTTCCTCCCCCGTTTCCTCCCCCGTTTCCTCCCCCGTTTCCTCCCCTGTTTCCTCCCCCGTTTCCTCTCCATTCCCATTTCTTTCCTGTTCTTGTTTCCTTCCCTCCCCCCTTCCCTCCCCCCTTCCCTCCCCCCTTCCCTCCCCCCTTCCCTCCCCCCTTCCCTCCCCCGTCCCCTCCCCCCTTCCCTCCCCATTCTCGTTTGTTTCCTCTCCATTCCCATTTCTTTCCTGTTCTTGTTTCCTCTCCTCCCCCGTTTCCTCCCCCGTTTCCTCCCCCGTTTCCTCCCCCGTTTCCTCCCCCGTTTCCTCCCCCGTTTCCTCCCCCGTTTCCTCCCCCGTTTCCTCTCCATTCCCATTTCTTTCCTGTTCTTGTTTCCTCTCCTCCCCCATCCCCTCCCCCGTCCCCTTCCCCCTTCCCTCCCCTGTCCCCTCCCCATTCTCGTTTGTTTCCTCTCCATTCCCATTTCTTTCCTGTTCTTGTTTCCTCCCCTCCCCCGTCCCCTCCCCCGTCCCCTCCCCCGTTTCCTCCCCATTCTCGTTTGTTTCCTCTCCATTCCCATTTCTTTCCTGTTCTTGTTTCCTCTCCTCCCCCGTCCCCTCCCCCGTCCCGTTCCTCAGGACCTGGAGGGGAAGATCATCGTGGACGAGCTGAAGCAGGAGGTGATCAGCACCAGCAGCAAAGCCGAACCGCCCCAGTGCACCTCGCTGGCCTGGTCTGCGGACGGGCAGGTACAGACCCCCCAGCCCCCCAAATTCCCCCCAGCCCCCAACATTCCCCCCACATCCCCCCCAGCTCCCCCAAATCCTCTTAAATTCCCTCCAGCTCCCCCCAAATTCCTCAATTATTCCCCCCCCATTTCCCCTCCAATTTCCCCAGTTCCCCCCATTTTCCCCCCCATTTCCCCCCGATTCCCCCCAAATTCCCCCCCTTCCCCCTCCAGTTTCCCCAATTGCACCCCCAATTGCCCCCTTCCAATTCCCCCTATTTCCCCCCCTATTTCCCCCCCCAACTCCCCCCCATTCCCCCCTATTCCCCCCCTCCAATTTCACCCCCCATTTCCCCCCGATTCCCCCCAAATTCCCCCCCTTCCCCCTCCAGTTTCCCCAATTGCACCCCCAATTGCCCCCTTCCAATTCCCCCCATTTCCCCCCCTATTTCCCCCCCCAATTCCCCCCCATTCCCCCTTATTCCCCCCCTCCAATTTCACCCCCCAATTCCCCCCAGCCCCCAACATTCCCCCCACATCCTCCACATTCCCCCCAGCTCCCCAAATCCTCTTAAATTCCCTCCAGCTCCCCCCAAATTCCTCAATTATTCCCCCCCCAATTCCCCCCCATTCCCCCCCCCAATTGCCCCCCTCCAATTCCTCCCCAGTCCCCCCCACCCCCCCATTTCCCCCCCGATTCCCCCCCCATTCCCCCCCCAAATTCCCAATTTTCCCCCGATTCCCCCCAAATTACCCCCAGTTTCCCCCCAAAATTACCCCAAATTCCCCCGTTTCCCCCCAAAAATTCCCCCCAATTTCCCCCAATTTTCCCCCAAATTCACCCCCAATTCCCCCCAAATTTCCTCCCCCGTTTACCCCACATTCCCCCCAAATTACCCCCAGTTTCCCCCCAAAATTCCCCCCAAATTCCCCCGTTTCCCCCCAAAAATTCCCCCCATCCCCCCTAAATTTCCCCCAATTTTCCCCCAAATTCACCCCCAATTCCCCCCAAATTTCCTCCCCCATTTACCCCACATTCCCCCCAAATTACCCCCAGTTTCCCCCCCAAATTACCCCCAGTCCCCCCCAAACTCTCCCCCAATTCCCCCCCAAAATTCCCCCCAGTTTCCTCCATTTACCCCACATTCCCCCCAATTTTCCCCCTATTCCCCCCAAATTACCCCCAGTTTCCCCCCTAAATCCTCTAATTCCCCCCCAAAATTCCCCCCAGTTCCCCCAAATTCTCCCCCAATTTTCCCCCAGTTCCCCCCCAATTTTCCCCCAAAATTCCCCCCAATTCCCCCCCCATTTACCCCATATTCCCCCCAATTTTCCCCCGATTCCTCCCCCAATTCCCCCTAAATTTCCCCCAAATTTCCCCCAATCCCCCTCGAACTCTCTGCAACCTTCCTCCAAGGTGCCAATTGACCAATTTCCCCTTTTTTTGCCCCAAACCCCCGTTTCCCCCCAGACGCTGTTCGCCGGTTACACTGACAACCTGGTGCGCGTGTGGCAGGTGACGATCGGCACCCGCTGAGCCCAAAACCGCCCCTTTTCCACCCAAAACGAATAAAACCGGAGCTGCCGCCTCCTCGTCTCCTTCGGGTCGCTCCCCAAATCCCCAAAACGAGGGAAAAGCACCCAAAAATGAGGGAAAAGCACCCCAAAAATGAGGGGAAACCACCCAAAAACGAGGGGAAACCACCCAAAAATGAGGGAAAACCACCCAAAAACGAGGGAAAAGCACCCAAAAATGAGGGAAAAGCACCCAAAAATGAGGGAAAAGCACCCAAAAATGAGGGGAAACCACCCAAAAATGAGGGAAAACCACCCAAAAATGAGGGGAAACCACCCAGAAACGAGGGGAAACCACCCAAAAACGAGGGAAACCACCCAAAAAATGAGGGAAAAGCACCCAAAAATGAGGGGAAACCACCCAAAAATGAGGGGAAACCACCCAAAAATGAGGGGAAACCACCCCAAAAACGAGGGAAACCACCCAAAAAATGAGGGAAAAGCACCCAAAAATGAGGGGAAACCACCCAAAAACGAGGGGAAACCACCCAAAAACGAGGGGAAACCACCCAAAAATGAGGGGAAACCACCCCAAAAACGAGGGAAACCACCCAAAAAATGAGGGAAAAGCACCCAAAATCGAGGGGAAACCACCCAAAATCGAGGGAAAACCGTTTTTTGGATCCATTTTCCACCGATTTCGGCCCTTTTTTTGGGTTCATTTTCCACAGATTTTGGCCTTTTTCTGGGTCCATTTTCCATCAATTTCACGCCTTTTTTGGGTTCATTTTCCACAGATTTCGGCCTCTTTGGGGTCCATTTTCCCCATCTTTCGGGCCTTTTTTTGGGTCCATTTTCCACAGATTTCACACCTTTTTTTGGGTCCATTTTCCATCAATTTCGCGCCTTTTTTTGGGTTCATTTTCCACAGATTCCGGGTTTGGGTCCATTTTCCACCGATTTCGGGCCTTTTTTTGGGTTCATTTCCCACAGATTTCGGCCTCTTTTGGGTTCATTTTCCACAGATTTCGGCCTCTTTGGGGTTCATTTTCCACACATTTCGGGCCTTTTTTTGGGTCCATTTTCCACCGATTTCGGGCCTTTTTTTGGGTCTATTTTCCACAGATCTCGGCCTCTTTTGCGTTCATTTTCACCGATTTCGGCCTTCTTTTGGGTTCATTTTCCACCGATTTCACGCCTTTTTTTGAGTTCATTTTCCACAGATTTTTGGCCTCTTTTGGGTTCATTTTCCACAGATTTTGGCCTTTTTCTGGGTCCATTTTCCATCAATTTCACGCCTTTTTTTGGGTTCATTTTCCACAGATTTCGGGTTTGGGTCCATTTTCCACCGATTTCGGGCCTTTTTTTGGGTTCATTTTCCACAGATTTCGGCCTCTTTTGGGTTCATTTTCCACAGATTTCGGCCTCTTTTGGGTCCTTTTGGGTCCATTTTCCACACATTTCGGGCCTTTTTTTGGGTCCATTTTCCACCGATTTCACACCTTTTTTGGGGTCCATTTTCCACAGATTTTGGCCTCTTTTTGGGTTCATTTTCCACCAATTTCACACTTTTTACTCCCCCCACAACCCGTAGAGTCTAATTAGTAATTAAGCCAAGCTTAACGAGGTTTAAAGCTCATTTACCATGAAAAGCCTTGTTTTGGGCTGTAATTTAAGGCAGAATCACACAAAAAAACCAACACCAAACCTCAGGGTTTTACAACTTTAATCTTTATTATTATTTCTCAACATCTCATAAAACTAAATCTCCCTTTAATTCTTATTTTAGCCAAAAATAAGTTGAAGTCGCTCTGTAACGCCAACAGCAACAAATAACGTAAAATACAGTAAAATACAATAAAATTACAGCGATAAATCCACCACCAGCAGAAAATCAAACGCGACCGGAGCCTCTCGAGTGGGATCAGGTGGAAATTTGACCAAAATCTGAGGAAACGGGGCAAAAAGGGTGAAAAACCATAAATATTGCCACTGGCGAGAGCTCCGTAAAGTGCCCGGTCTGCGGGAAATGGCCAAAAAGGGCTTTTCCTCCCCAAAAACGCGGCAAAGAGCGGGGAAATGGGTGTGAGGGCGGGTTTGGGGGTAAAAAGCGGGTTCTGAAGGGGAATTTGGGTGTTTCTGAGGTAAAAAGTGCAGCAAAGGAGCAGAAATGGGGGGGAAATGGGGAAAAGGAGCGTTTGGGAAGGGCGGGAGCCGGGGAGGAAAAGGAAAAGGGGAGGAAATGGGCACAATTTTCCTTAAATGTGGGGAAAATTGGGGGAGAAAATGGGGAAAAATAAGAGTGGATGAGGGTGCAAAAAAGGGCGGGAAGGAGCCTAAAAAAGGGGGGAAAATGGGGGGAAAACCGGGGAGGAAATTGGGAGGAAAAACGGGAGGAAAAGGGGCCACAAAAAGGTGGGAATAGGGGGGAAAGGAATGGAAAGGGGCGCAAAAAATGGCGGGAAAAGGGCTAGAGGAAAGGGGTGGAAAATTGGGGCAAAAAAGGGCAGAAAGAAGCACAAAAAAAGGGCAGAAAATGGCCGGAAGAGGGTGCAAAAAAAAAGGATGGAAACAAGGGAGGGAAGTGGCGCAAAAAAAGGCGGAAAAGGGACGGGAAATTGGGGCAAATCTGGGGCAAAAAAGGCGGGAAAGAGGGAGGAAAGGGGCGCAAAAAAGGGCGGGGAAAACAAAGGGGTGGGGCCAGCGAGGAGGGGGCGGGGCGGGAGGCGGGGCCAGCTAGGAGGGAGGTGAGCGAGGAAAGGGGCGGGGGGCGAGCGGGGAGAGAGGTGTGGCCGAGCGAGGAGAGGGGCGGGGCCAGCAAGGGGAGGGGCGTGGCGAGGGCGCCCGTCACGCGCAGATGCGGATGCGCGTGCCCCGGCCCAGCACGCGGAAGAAGGGGCAGACGCGCTCGCGGAAGGCGGCGCGGAACGTGTGGATGTGGCCCATGGTGTCCGCGTTGTAGAAGCCCAACTGGCCCCTCTCGTAGTCCAGGTAGACCCGGAACCTCCGCGGCCGCTCCCCCGGCGCCAGCGGCGTCTGCTCCGCCCCCCCGCACGCCTGGTAGCGCCTCCCGTTGGTGCCCACGCACCAAACCTCGCGGTTGTTGTGCGGGCGGGTCCTGTCGCGCCGCCGCGCCGCCGCCCCCACGGCCCAGCCGCGCCGCCCCGCGATCTCCACCTCCCAGTAGTGGCGGCCGCCGGTGAAGCCGGGCAGGCCCAGCACGCTGAAGTCGCCGTCGCCGCGCTTGGCGGCGGGGTCGGCGCCGTCCGGGCGCCGCTCGGCCAGCTTGAGCCCGCGCCGGTCCAGGGACAGCGCCAGGCGCGGGTGCGCGCTCGCGGGGTCCAGCGTCACCTCCGCTGCGGGACGGACCGTTAGCGCGGCCCGGAACGGCCCGGCCCGGCCCCCGCGGGCCTCGGGCTTCAACCGCCGGGCACCCGCTCTCCAACCACACCGGCCTCGGAACCCCGACCCTCCGAGTCCTAAACCCCAACGGCCTTTAAACCCAAACCCTGGGAGGTTTAACCACAACTCCTCCCAGTCTTAAACCACAACGGCCTCGGAACCCCGACCCTCCGAGTCTTAAACCCCAAAGGCCTTTAAACCCAAACCCTGCGAGGTTTAAACCACAACTCCTCCCGCTCTCCAACCACACCGGCCTCGGAACCCCGACCCTTCGAGTCTTAAACCCCAAAGGCCTTTAAACCCAAACCCTGGGAGGTTTAAACCACAACTCCTCCCACTCTTCAACCACACCGGCCTCGGAACCCCGACCCTCCGAGTCTTAAACCCCAAAGGCCTTTAAACCCAAACCCTGGGAGGTTTAAACCACAACTCCTCCCACTCTTCAACCACACCGGCCTCGGAACCCCGACCCTCCGAGTCCTAAACCCCAACGGCCTTTAAACCCAAACCCTGGGAGGTTTAACCACAACTCCTCCCAGTCTTAAACCACAACGGCCTCGGAACCCCGACCCTTCGAGTCTTGAACCCCAAATCCTGGGGGGCTTAAACCACAATGGCCTTTGAACCCCGACCCTTCGAGTCTTGAACCCCAAAGGCCTTTAAACCCAAACCCTGCGAGGTTTAAACCGCCACTCCTCCCAGTCTTAAATCCCAAGCCCATCGAGTCCTAAACTCCAAAGTCCTTTAAACCCAAACCCTGGGATGTTTAAACCACCAGTCCTCCCAGTCTTCAACCACAACGGCCTGTGAACCCCGACCCTTCGAGTCTTGGACCCCAAAGGCCTTTAAACCCAAACCCTGGGAGGTTTAAACCACAAGTCCTCCCGCTCTTCAACCACAACGGCCTCGGAACCCCGACCCTTCGAGTCCTAAACCCCAAACCCTGGGAGGTTTAACCACAAGTCCTCCCGCTCTTCAACCACAACGGCCTTTGAACCCCAAGCCCTTCGAGTCTTGAACCCCGACCCTCCGAGTCTTGGACCCCAAAGTCCTTTAAACCCCAAACCCTGGGAGGTTTAAACCACAAGTCCTCCCCGTCTCCAACCACAATGGCCTGTGAAACCCGACCCTCCGAGTCTTGAATCCCAAAGTCCTTTAAACCCCAAACCCTGGAAGGTTTAAACCACAAGTCCTCCCAGTCTTAAACCACAACGGCCTTTGAACCCTGAGCCCTTTGAGTCTTAAAGCCTAAACCCTTCGAGTCTTAAAGCCCAAAGGCCTTTAAACCCAAATCCTGCGAGGTTTAAACTGCGAGTCCTCCCAGTCTTAAACCCCAATGGCCTGTGAACCCCGACCCTTCGAGTCTTAAACCCCAAAGGCCTTTAAACCCAAACCCTGGGAGGTTTAAACCACCACTCCTCCCAGTCTTAAATCCCAAGCCCGTCAAGTCCTAAACTCCAAAGTCCTTTAAACCCAAACCCTGGGAGGTTTAAACCACCAGTCCTCCCGCTCTTCAACCACAACGGCCTGTGAACCCCGACCCTTCGAGTCCTAAACCCCAAACCCTGGGGGGCTTAAACCACAAGTCCTCCCAGTCTTAAACCACAACGGCCTCGGAACCCCGACCCTCCGAGTCTTGGACCCCAAAGGCCTTTAAACCCAAACCCTGGGAGGTTTAAACCACAAGTCCTCCCGCTCTCCAACCACAACGGCCTTTGAACCCCAAGCCCTTCGAGTCTTGAACCCCGACCCTCCGAGTCTTGGACCCCAAAGTCCTTTAAACCCCAAACCCTGGGAGGTTTAAACCACAAGTCCTCCCAGTCTCCAACCACAATGGCCTGTGAAACCCGACCCTCCGAGTCTTGGACCCTGAACCCTTCGAGTCTTGAGCCCCAAAGGCCTTTAAACCCCAAACCCTGGGAGGTCTAAACCACAAGTCCTCCCAGTCTTAAACCACAACGGCCTTTGAACCCTGAGCCCTTTGAGTCTTAAAGCCTAAACCCTTCGAGTCTTAAAGCCCAAAGGCCTTTAAACCCAAATCCTGCGAGGTTTAAACTGCGAGTCCTCCCAGTCTTAAACCCCAACGGCCTGTGAACCCCGACCCTTCGAGTCTTGAACCCCAAAGGCCTTTAAACCCAAACCCTGCGAGGTTTAAACCGCCACTCCTCCCAGTCTTAAATCCCAAGCCCATCGAGTCCTAAACTCCAAAGTCCTTTAAACCCAAACCCTGGGAGGTTTAAACCACAACTCCTCCCAGTCTTATACCACAACGGCCTCTGAACCCCGACCCTTCGAGTCTTGAACCCCAAAGGCCTTTAAACCCAAACCCTGCGAGGTTTAAACCGCCACTCCTCCCACTCTTCAACCCCGAGCCCTTCGAGTCCTAAACCCCAAACCCTGGGAGGTTTAAACCACAAGTCCTCCCAGTCTTAAACCACAACAGCCTCTGAACCCCGAGCCCTCCGAGTCTTAAACCCCAAAGGCCTCTGAACGCACACCCGCGAGGTTTAAACCGCAAATGCTTTGAGGTTTAAACCCCGCAGGCCTTTGAACCCACACCCTGCAAGGTTTAAACCCCGAATCCATCGAGGTTTAAACCCCAAAGGCCTTTGAAGCCACATCCCAGGAGGTTTAAACCACCAGTCCTCCCAGTCTTAAACCACAACGGACTTAAGCCCCAAACCCTCTTGGTCTTAAGCCCCAAACCCTCTTGGTCTTAAGCCCCAAACCCTCTTGGTCTTAAGCCCCAAACCCTCTTGGTCTTAAGCCCCAAACCCTCTTGGTCTTAAGCCCCAAACCCTCTTGGTCTTAAGCCCCAAACCCTCTTGGTCTTAAGCCCTTTGAGTTTTAAGCCCCAAACCCTTCGAGTCTTAGGCCCCAAATCCTTTTAGATTTGGTTTTAAGCCCCAAATCCTTTTGGTTTTAAGCCCTTTGAGTTTCAAGCCCCAAACCCTTCAAGTTTCAAGCCCCAAAAGGCTCCGAATTCGCCCCGTTTCCGCGACGCGGCCGCTCACCCTTGGGGACTTTGCTGAACACCTTCTCCATCTTCCTCATCACCACGTCCTGCAGGAAACAGTTCCCGTATTTCTTGCCCACGTCCACGGGCACCATCTCGGGCTCCTGGAATTTGATGTTTTCACATCTGAAATCAAGAAATTCAACAAAAAATTGGGATTTTGGCTCATTTTTGTCCCCCACCCCGGAAAAGCTCGTTAGACCGAGAACGTCACTGACCTGATGAAGGTGCCTTTGATGTCCTGGATACGGAGAAATGGGAGGAAAAGGGGAAAAGAGGAATTAGGGGGATTGAGGCTGAATTTGATGTTTTCGCACCCAAAATGTTGGGGAAATTCAAAGTGTGGAAATTGTGGGAGGGGTTTGAGGGGGTGAATTGGGGATCGGGAGCCTTGGGTGGGGTTTTACTGCTTCCCAACACAATAATTTGGGTGAAATTTGTGTGAAAATATGGACACAATTTGGTCCAAATTGGGACAAAATCCACCCCAAAATTGGGGGAGAATTCGCCCTAAGTCGGACGAAATCTGCCCCAAAACTTGGATGTAATCCGCCCCAAAACTGGAACGGATTCACCTAAAACTTGGACAGAACTCACCCCAAATTGGGACAGAACTCACCCAAAATTTGGGATCAATATCTGCCCCAAATGAAGACGCGATCCGCCCAAATCCGGGACGCGATCTGCCCCAAAATCTGGGTGCGATCCACCCCAAATTCAGGACATGATCCACCCCAAATTGGACAGAACTCACCCAGAATCGGGACACGATTCACCCCCAATTTGGGACATGATGCGCCCCAAATTGGACAGAACCCACCCAAAATCGGGATATGATTCACCCCAAATTTGGGACACAATATGCGCCCCAAATTGGACAGAACTCACCCAAAATCGGGACATGATTCACCCCAAATTTGGGACCAATATCTGCCCCAAATTCAGGACACGATGCGCCCCAAAATCGGGACAATATCTGCCCCAAATGAAGACGCGATCCGCCCCCAATTTGGGACATGATATCCACCCCAAATTGGACAGAACTCACCCAAAATCAGGACACAATTTGCCCCAAATTCGGGACAATATCTGCCCCAAATGAAGACGCGATGCGCCCCAAATTTGGGACACGATCCGCCCCAAATTCGGGACACGATTCGCCCCAAATTCGGGACACGATTCGCCCCAAATTGGACAGAACTCACCCAAAATCGGGACACGATTCGCCCCAAATTTGGGACATGATGCGCCCCAAATTGGACAGAACCCACCCAAAATCGGGATATGATTCACCCCAAATTTGGGACACAATATGCGCCCCAAATTGGACAGAACTCACCCAAAATCGGGACACGATTCACCCCAAATTTGGGACAATAACTGCCCCAAATTCGGGACACAACGTGCCCCAAATGAAGACGCGATCCACCCCAAAATCGGGACACGATGCGCCCCAAATTGGACAGAACCCACCCAAAATCGGGACACGATTCACCCCACATCTGGGACACAATATCCGCCCTAAATTGGACAGAACCCACCCAAAATCGGGATATGATTCACCCCAAATTCAGGACAATATCTGCCCCAAATGAAGACGCGATGCGCCCCAAATTTTGGACACGATCCGCCCCAAATTTTGGACACGATATCCGCCCCAAATTCGGGACACAATGCGCCCCAAATTGGACAGAACTCACCCAAATCCGGGACACGATTCACCCCAAATTGGACAGAACCCACCCAAAATCGGGACACGATTCACCCCACATTTGGGACACGATGCGCCCAAAGTCAGGACAGAATCCGCCCCAAATTTGGGACACGATCCGCCCCAAATTGGACAGAACTCACCAAAATCGGGACACAATTCACCCCAAATTCGGGACACGATGCGCGCAAAGTCAGGACAGAATCCGCCCCAAATTCGGGACACGATGCGCCCCAAATTGGACAGAACTCACCCAAAATCGGGACACGATTCACCCCAAATTTGGGACATGATGCGCCCCAAATTGGACAGAACTCACCCAAAATCGGGATATGATTCACCCCAAATTTGGGACACAATATGCGCCCCAAATTGGACAGAACTCACCCAAAATCGGGACACGATTCACCCCAAATTTGGACACGATGCGCCCCAAATTCAGGACAATATCTGCCCCAAATGAAGACGCGATCCACCCCAAATTCGGGACACGATCCGACCCAAATTGGACAGAACTCACCCAAAATCAGGACACGATTCGTCCCAAATTTGGGACAATATCTGCCCCAAATTTTGGACAGAACTCACCCAAAATTGGGACACGATTCGCCCCAAATTTGGGACAATAACTGCCCCAAATTGGACAGAACTCACCCAAAATCGGGACACGATTCGCCCCACATTTGGGACACAACATCCGTCCCACATCTGGGACAGAACTCACCCAAATCCGGGACACGATTCACCCCAAATTGGACAGAACTCACCCAAATTCGGGACATGATTCACCCCAAAATCGGGACAATATCTGCCCCAAATGAAGACGCAATCTGCCCCAAATTTGGGACACGATCCGCCCCAAAATCTGGGTGCAATCCACCCCAAATTTGGGACATGATGCACCCCAAATTGGACAGAACTCACCAAAATCGGGACACGATTCACCCCAAATTTGGGACAATATCTGCCCCAAATTCGGGACACGATGCGCCCCAAATTGGACAGAACTCACCCAAAATCGGGACACGATTCACCCCAAATTTGGGACATGATGCGCGCAAAGTCAGGACAGAATCCGCCCCAAATTCGGGACACGATGCGCCCCAAATTGGACAGAACCCACCCAAAATCGGGACACAATTCACCCCAAATTTGGGACCAATATCTGCCCCAAATTCAGGACACGATGCGCCCCAAAATCGGGACAATATCTGCCCCAAATGAAGACGCGATCCACCCCAAATTCGGGACACGATCCGACCCAAAATCAGGACACAATGCGCCCCAAATTCGGGACAATATCTGCCCCAAATGAAGATGCAATCTGCCCCAAATTCGGGACACGATGCGCCCCAAAATCGGGACACGATGCGCCCCAAATTGGACAGAACTCACCCAAAATCGGGACACGATTCGTTCCAAATTTGGGACACGATGCGCCCCAAATGAAGATGCGATCCGCCCAAATCTGGGACACGATTCGTCCCAAATTGGACAGAACTCACCCAAAATTGGGACATGATTCGCCCCAAATTGGACAGAACTCACCCAAATCCGGGACACGATTCACCCCAAATTGGACAGAACCCACCCAAAATCGGGACACGATTCACCCCAAATTTGGGACACGATGCGCCCAAAGTCAGGACAGAATCCGCCCCAAATTCGGGACACGATCCACCCCAAATTCGGGACACGATCCACCCCAAATTGGACAGAACCCACCCAAAATCGGGACACAATTCACCCCAAATTCGGGACACGATGCACCCCAAATTCGGGACACGATGCGCCCCAAATTCGGGACACGATTCACCCCAAATTGGACAGAACTCACCCAAAATCGGGACACAATTCGCCCCAAATTTGGGACCAATATCCGCCCCAAATTGGACAGAACTCATCCAAAATTGGGACACAATTCACCCCACATCTGGGACACAACATCTGCCCCACATCTGGGACAGAACTCACCCAAATTCGGGACACGATTCACCCCAAATTCGGGACAATATCTGCCCCAAATTCGGGACACGATCCACCCCAAATTCGGGACACGATCCGACCCAAATTGGACAGAACTCACCCAAAATCAGGACACGATTCACCCCAAATTCAGGACAATATCTGCCCCAAATGAAGACGCGATCCACCCCAAATTCGGGACACGATCCGACCCAAATTCGGGACACGATATCCGCCCCAAATTGGACAGAACTCACCCAAAATCAGGACACGATTCACCCCAAATTCAGGACAATATCTGCCCCACATGAAGACGCGATCCACCCCAAATTCGGGACACGATCCGACCCAAATTCGGGACACGATATCCGACCCAAATTGGACAGAACTCACCCAAAATCAGGACACGATTCGTCCCAAATTTGGGACAATATCTGCCCCAAATTTTGGACAGAACTCACCCAAAATCAGGACACGATGCGCCCCAAATTCGGGACAATATCTGCCCCAAATGAAGACGCAATCTGCCCCAAATTTGGGACACGATCCGCCCCAAAATCTGGGTGCAATCCGCCCCAAATTTGGGACATGATGCACCCCAAATTGGACAGAACCCACCCAAAATCGGGATATGATTCACCCCAAATTTGGGACACAATATCCACCCCAAATTGGACAGAACTCACCCAAAATCAGGACACGATTCGTCCCAAATTTGGGACAATATCTGCCCCAAATTTTGGACAGAACTCACCCAAAATTGGGACACGATTCACCCCAAATTGGACAGAACCCACCCAAAATCGGGACACGATTCACCCCAAATTTGGGACACGATGCGCCCAAAGTCAGGACAGAATCCGCCCCAAATTCGGGACACGATCCGCCCCAAATTGGACAGAACTCACCCAAAATCGGGACACGATTCACCCCAAATTCGGGACACGATTCACCCCAAATTCGGGACACGATCCACCCCAAATTCGGGACACGATCCACCCCAAATTCGGGACACGATGCGCCCCAAATTCGGGACACGATCCACCCCAAATTCGGGACACGATCCACCCCAAATTCGGGACACGATGCGCCCCAAATTCGGGACACGATGCGCCCCAAATTCGGGACACGATCCGACCCAAATTGGACAGAACCCACCCAAAATCGGGACACGATTCACCCCAAATTCGGGACACGATCCACCCCGATTTGCCCGTTTCCCCCCAGACGTGTCCCAAAGGCGCGGGGGCACCTTGATGAGCTGCAGCCCGCCGTGGCGCGCGCTGTCCCGCGCCTGCGCGATGAGCCGCTCCAGCGCCGCGCGCTGCGTCTCCAGCGCCGCCACGTTGCGGCTCTGCCGCGCCAGCAGCGCCTGGAAGCGCGACTCCAGCTGCTGCAGCTGCTGCACCTGCTCCCCCAGCAGGAACCGCTGCAGCGCCTCCAGCTCCGCCTGCAGCTCCTGCAGCTCCAGCTGCATCTGCTCCTGCAAACGGGGAGAAATGAGCCAAAATTGGGGGAAAACGAGCCAAAATTGGGGGAAAACGAGCCAAAATTGGGGGAAAATGAGCCAAAATTGGGGGAAAATGAGCCAAAATTGGGGGAAAATGAGCCAAAATTGCACCCAGAACTTGCACCAGTTCCTGCAGCTCCAGCTGCATCTGCTCCTGCAGAAATGGGGGGAAATGAGCCAAAATTGGGGGAAAATGAGCCAAAATTGGGGGAAAATGAGCCAAAATTGGGGGAAAATGAGCCAAAATTGGGGGAAAATGAGCCAAAATTGCACCCAGAACTTGCACCAGTTCCTGCAGCTCCAGCTGCATCTGCTCCTGCAGAAATGGGGGGAAATGAGCCAAAATTGGGGGAAAATGAGCCAAAATTGGGGGGAAAATGAGCCAAAATTGGGGGGAAAATGAGCCCGGATTGCACCCAGAACTTGCACCAGTTCCTGCAGCTCCAGCTGCATCTACTCCTGCAGAAATGGGGGGAAATGGGGAGAAAATGAGCCAAAATTGGGGGAAAATGAGCCAAAATTGCACCCAGAACCTGCACCAGCTCCTGCAGCTCCAGCTGCATCTGCTCCTGGAAATGGGGAGAAAATGAGCCAAAATTGGGGGAAATGAGCCCGGATTGCACCCAGAACCTGCACCAGCTCCGCCTGCAGCTCCAGCTGCATCTGCTCCTGCAGAAATGGGGGGAAATGAGCCAAAATTGGGGGAAAATGAGCCAAAATTGCACCCAGAACCTGCACCAGCTCTGCCTGCAGCTCCAGCTGCATCTGCTCCTGGAAACGGGGGGAAATGAGCCAAAATTGGGGGAAAATGAGCCAAAATTGGGGGAAAATGAGCCAAAATTGGGGGAAATGAGCCCAGATTGCACCCAGAACTTGCACCAGTTCCTGCAGCTCCAGCTGCATCTGCTCCTGCAAACGGGGAGAAATTGGGGGAAAATGAGCCAAAATTGGGGGAAAATGAGCCAAAATTGGGGAGAAATGAGCCAAAATTGGGGAAAAATGAGCCAAAATTGGGGAAAAATGAGCCAAAATTGGGGGAAAATGAGCCAAAATTGGGGGAAAATGAGCCAAAATTGGGGGAAAATGAGCCAAAATTGGGGGAAAATGAGCCAAAATTGGGGGAAAATGGGCTGAGATTGCACCCAGAACCTGCCCCAGCTCCACCTGCAGCTCCAGCTGCATCTGCTCCTGCAGAAATGGGGGAAAATGAGCCAAAATTGGGGGAAAATGAGCCAAAATTGCACCCAAAACTTGCACCAGTTCCTGCAGCTCCAGCTGCATCTGCTCCTGGAAATGGGGGAAATGAGCCAAAATTGGGGAAAATGGGCTGAGATTGCACCCAGAACCTGCACCAGCTCCGCCTGCAGCTCCAGCTGCATCTGCTCCTGCAGAAATGGGGGGAAACAGGGAGAAATTGGGGGAAAATGAGCCAAAATTGTGGAAAAATGGGCTGAGATTGCACCCAAAAGTTGCCCCAGCTCCGCCTGCAGCTCCAGCTGCATCTGCTCCTGGAAATGGGGGAAAATGAGCCAAAATTGGGGGAAAATGAGCCCAGATTGCACCCAGAACCTGCACCAGTTCCTGCAGCTCCAGCTGCATCTGCTCCTGCAGAAATGGGGGGAAATGGGGAGAAATTGGGGGAAAATGAGCCAAAATTGGGGGAAAATGAGCCAAAATTGGGGGAAAATGAGCCAAAATTGGGGGAAAATGAGCCCAGATTGCACCCAGAACTTGCACCAGTTCCTGCAGCTCCAGCTGCATCTGCTCCTGGAAACGGGGGGAAATGAGCCAAAATTGGGGGAAAATGAGGCAAAATTGGGGGAAAATGAGGGAAAAAGAGGCAAAATTGGGGGAAAATGAGCCCAGATTGCACCCAGAACTTGCACCAGTTCCTGCAGCTGCAGCTGCATCTGCTCCTGCAGAAATGGGGGAAATGGGGGGAAAATGAGCCAAAATTGGGGGAAAATGAGCCAAAATTGCACCCAGAACTTGCACCAGTTCCTGCAGCTCCAGCTGCATCTGCTCCTGCAGAAATGGGGGAAAATGAGCCAAAATTGGGGGAAAATGGGCTGAGATTGCACCCAGAACCTGCCCCAGCTCCTGCAGTATCTGCTCCTGCAAACGGGGGGAAATGGGGGTAAAATGTGCTAAATTGGGGGAAAATGAACCCAGATTGCACCCAAAACTTGCACCAGTTCCAGCTGCATCTGCTCCTGGATAAATGGGGAGAAATGGGGGGAAAATGACCCAAAATCGGGGGAAAATGAGCTGAGATTTCACCCAAAAGCTGCCCCAGCTCCTGCAGCATCTGCTGCTGGGGAAATGGGGAGAAATGGGGGGAAAATGGGGAAAAATGGGCTGAGATTGTACCCAAAACTTGTACCAGTTTTGACTGCGTCTGCTCCTGGGGAAATGGGGAGAAATGAGCTGAGATTGGGGGAAAATGAGCCCAGATTGCACCCAAAACCTGCCCCAGTGGGCTCTTGAGTTCTGAAGCCCCAAAACCCGCGTCATTAAGCTCTAATTTAACAGGAAGATTAATTAATGAGCTGCTGCAGGGTCTTGGGCTCCGAGTGCAGCTCCAGCCACAACCGCTGCTGCAGAAATGGGGGAAAATGGGGGGAAATTGGGGAAAAAGGGGCTGAGATTGGGGGGTGGGGATGGGACATCTACCCGCACCATATTTAGACCTAAACCAGCTTCGTTAAGCTCTAATTTAACAGGAAAATTAATTTCCAGCCCAAATTATGGCAGGAAAATGAGCTTCCAGCCCTCGCGCTTGCAGGAAAATGCTGAAAATCCTCAGGATTTTGGGTGGAAAAGGCAGGAAAATGGGAAGTGAAGGGATTTGGCTCCGTCTCACCCTCAGCTCCGTGATTTTCGCCTCCTCGTGGGATTTTTGCTTCACAACCGCCTCCAGTTTCTGCTTGAGCGGCTCCAGGTGCCTCTGGAGCTTGTTCTGGGGGGAGAAAATACATTAAAAGACCCAATTCCCTCATTTCTTCGCCCGTTTTTAAGCCTAAGCCTGGGAATATCGCCCAGTTTAGAGCCTTTCTGTGTTGCGTTGTAACTAAAAACGCCAAAAATCCCCCCAAAAAAATCACCTGGGATGGCAATCAGCTCTTAAGCTCGGCTTAAAGTTAGGCCTGGCTTAAAGTTAGGCCTGGCTTAAAGTTAAGCCCGGCTTAAAGTTAAGCCCGGCTTAACTAGACCCAATGCACAAAAAAAACAGGATTTCCAGCCCGATTTCACCACTTTTGTCCTGGTTATGGGCCAAAAAACCCCCTCACCCTGTACTCGGTGACCACCTCCTCGAGCGGCAGCACGCTGTGCGCCCGGTGCGCCCGCGACTCTCGGCACACCACGCAAATGGCCTCCTCGTCCACCTCGCAGAACAGCTTCAGCGGCTCCTGGTGCCTCTGGCACAGCTCGGGGGGTCCCCCGTGTCCACCCCCGGGCCCCCCAGGTCGCTGCGGGTGCAGCTGCCGGATGATTTGCACCATATTGGCCAATTGTAAATTAGGCCGAAAATTCCGCTGGTAAAAGGTTTTCCGGCATTGGGGGCAGGTGAAGGGGGGCGAGCGGCGCGGGGGGGTTTGCGGTGGGGGCGCTTCTTCCTCTTCCTCCTCCTCCTCCTCCTCCTCTTCCTCTTCCTCCTCCACATCCTCCTCCATCACATCCTCATCGTAATTATAATAAGCATCATCCGGCGCGTTGTCCCAAGTTTCCTCGTCCTCCTCCTCGTCTTCATCCCAAAGCTCCGTGGCTTCCTCTTCCTCCTCGCTCCACATTTCCTCCTCTTCCTCTTCCTCTTCCTCCTCCTCCTCCTCGTCCCCCTCGCCCCCCGCGGCCGTCCCGTTGTCATTGTCATTGTCACTGTCGTTGTCCCAGAGGCGCGCGATGCAGCGGCGGCAGAAGTTGTGGCCGCAGCCGATGGACACGGGGTCGGCGAAGTAGTCGAGGCAGATGGCGCAGATCGCCTCCTCCCGCAGCGTCTGCACCGCGTCCGGCCGCGCCGGGGACGCCATGCCGCCGCCTGCGCCAAAAAGGACGATTTAGGGGGTTTTAGCTCTTCTGCACACTTTTTTTGTCTCTTTTTCCCCCCCATTTCCCCTCTTTTTCCTCCCTTTTCCCCCTCTTTTTCCTCCCTCTTTCCCCTCTTTTCTTCCCTCATCCCCCCCTTTTTCTCCCTCTTTTTCCTCCCCTTTTCCCCCCTCTTTTTCATCCCCCTTTCCCCCCTTTTTCCTCCCTTCCCCCCCTTTTCCCACCTCTTTCTCCCCTCCTTCTCCCCCCTTCTTCCTCCCCTCTCTTCCCCCCCTTTCTTCCCCCCTCTCTTCCCCTGCTTCTTCCTCCCCTCTTCTTCCTCCCCTCTTCCCCCCTTCTTCCTCCCTCTCTTCCCCCTTCTTCCTCCCTCTCTTCCCCCTTCTTCCTCCCTCTCTTCCCCCTTCTTCCTCCCTCTCTTCCCCCCTTCTTCCTCCCCTCTCTTCCCCCTTCTTCCTCCCTCTCTTCCCCCTTCTTCCTCCCTCTCTTCCCCCCTTCTTCCTCCCCTCTCTTCCCCCCTTCTTCCTCCCTCTCTTCCCCCTCTCTTCCCCCCTCTCTTCCCCCCTTCTTCCTCCCTCTCTTCCCCCCCTTCTTCCTCCCCTTCTTCCTCCCCTCTTCTTCCTCCTCTCTTCCCCCCCTTCTTCCTCCTCTCTTCCCCCCCTCCTCCCCCCTTCTTCCTCCCTCTCTTCCCCCTTCTTCCTCCCTCTCTTCCCCCTTCTTCCTCCCTCTCTTCCCCACTTCTTCCTCCCCTCTTCCCCCCCATTCTTCTCCCTCTCTTCCTCCTTCTTCCCCTCTTTTCCCCCTACTTTTTCCTCCCATTTTCTTCTCTTTTCCTTCCCTTCCCCCCCTTCTTCCCTCTCTTTTCCTCTCACTTTTTCCTCCCCTTTTCCTTTTTACCCCATTTCCCCCCTTTCTTCCTCTCTTCTTACCCCCCCTTTCCCCCCTTTTTCCTCCCTTTTCCCCCTTCTTTTCCTTCCCCCTTTTCTTCTCTTTTTCCCTTTTCCCCCTCTTCGTCTTCCCCTTTTTCCTTCTCTTCCCCCCTTTTCTCTCTCTTCTTCCTCCATTTTCTTCTCTTTTTCCCCTTTTCTTGCCCTCTTTTTCCTTGCTTTCTCCCCTATTTTTCTTCCCCCTTTCCTCTCCCTTTCTCTTCCCCCTTTTTTCCCCTCCTTTCCCTCCTCCCCTCCCCCCCTTAACCCAGGCCTAGCCCAGCCCGGCCCGGCCCGGCCCGGCTCCCCCGCACCCGCCAGCCCCCTCACCCCCTGGGCCAGACTTTGCGCGCTTCCCGGCTTTAGGCCTCACCGCTAAGCCGGGCTTAACCCCCACTAGGCCACAGCCCGGGGGGAGACGCTCTATCCCGCTCCACCCGCTTCCCCCACCGTCGCTCTATGATCCCGGGAGGGCTCCCCAAACCTCCGGCAAACACCCCACCACTTCCGCCTTCCGGTCCCGCTAGCGGTAGAACCGCCCTTTTTACCACCACCTGACCGGAAGCGGCGGCGCGTCGCTAGGCAACCGGGCGTGCGGGAACCGGGAGGCCTTTCCCACCAGCACCCCCGCGCTCCCGCCGCTCCCGTTGCCGCAACAACCGGCGCCGCGTTGTCCCCGAGGAACCGGCACCGCGTTGTCGCCACGGTGCGAAGAGGCGACACCTCTGTGGCCTCCGCCCGCTCAGCGGGCTTGTCTACCCCGCCGCCTCGTTGCTCTGGGAGGTCTGAGACCCGCTGGACGGGCTGGGTCTGAGGGGGAGGGGGCGTGGCCTCGGCGGGAGGGGGCGTGGCCGGCGGCGGCGGGAATTGCGGCGCGGGCGGGCGCGTTACACAGCGCCCGGCTAGCTCAGTCGGTAGAGCATGAGACTCTTAATCTCAGGGTCGTGGGTTCGAGCCCCACGTTGGGCGATTTCTTTTCTTTTCTTTCTTTTTAATTTTTTCACCCTAAAATGCCTCGAATATTTTTTATCCCTCCACCGGATCCTTCCTCTCGCCCCAAAACGCCACATTTGACCCCAAAACCCTCCCCGTTTGACCTCCAAAAATGCCTAATTTGACACAAAACTAGCCCCGTTTCGCCAAAAAAAAACCCATAATGTTGACACCTAAAATGCCTGATTTGATGCCCAAAATCCGCCCTGTTAGACGCCCAAACCCGCCCCGTTTGAAACCCCGAACTGCCCCGTTTGATGGCCAAAAATTCGACGCCCCATCAACCCCCCATTTGACACTAAAATGCCCCATTTGACGCCCAAATATCCTCAATTTGATGCTCAAATATTTCCGTTTGACCCCAAAATCTCCGTTTGAGGCATGAAACACCCACATCTGTTTCTGTAGTGTAGTGGTTATCACGTTCGCCTCACACGCGAAAGGTCCCCGGTTCGAAACCGGGCAGAAACAGCTTTAAATATTTTCCTTTTTAATATATTTTACGGATCAATATTCCTCTGAATTTGCGGTTGCAAAAAATACGTATTTACGGCAAAAAAAAAAAGGTGGGAGAATTAGAATTTCAAGAGAAATATCGAAATGCAGCAGAGATGGGAGGGAATTTCACAATTCAATTTATTTTTTAGAATAAAATGATTAGAGTTTCCTTCCCTGACCGGGAATCGAACCCGGGCCGCGGCGGTGAAAGCGCCGAATCCTGACCACTAGACCACCAGGGAGATGCGCTTGTTTCACCCAAATTTTACCGTTTTCATCGATTATTTGCGCCATCAAATTCTTGTCTTTCACTCCCCAACAGGAGCCGCTTTGCGGAATTAATTCAAAAATAGCTAAATTAATGTAAACCGCTATTTTAAAGGGAGAAAATACTTACGAAATAATTAAAAATAATTAAAAACCTGTATTTTAGCTAAACCAGCTCTCCCTGGTGGTCTAGTGGTCAGGATCCGGCGCTTTCACCGCCGTGGCCCGGGTTCGATTCCCGGTCAGGGAAAGTTCGTCTAAAAATATAATAAATTCATTAAAAATTATTATTTTGACTCCTTGGTGCGTAGATTGCTCCAAAAAATTGATATTTAGCAAAATTTGGGCGGAAATTTTGAAAGCAAAGCAGCGCGTTTCTGTAGTGTAGTGGTTATCACGTTCGCCTAACACGCGAAAGGTCCCCGGTTCGAAACCGGGCAGAAACAGTTAATTTTTAAGGCGTTTTTTGGGGTGGTTTTAGGGTTTATTTCACATATGGTGCCAAGTGTGATGTCCAGCGCGTTTCTGTAGTGTAGTGGTTATCACGTTCGCCTCACACGCGAAAGGTCCCCGGTTCGAAACCGGGCAGAAACAGTTATTTTTTAGGGCTTTTTTGGGGTGGTTTTCGGGTTTATTTCACACATGGTGCAAAATTGGCTGCTCAGCCCGTTTCTGTAGTGTAGCGGTTATCACGTTCGCCTCACACGCGAAAGGTCCCCGGTTCGAAACCGGGCAGAAACAGCTATTTTTAAATGAATTCATTTTACCTTTATTTTCCACAATTTGTCCCAAAATGAGCCCCAGGAGGCGCTTGTCCAGGTTTCTGTAGTGTAGTGGTTATCACGTTCGCCTAACACGCGAAAGGTCCCTGGTTCGAAACCAGGCAGAAACACCTAATTTTTACGGTTCTTTCCCCCAATTCTCTGCCTAGCTCAGGGCGCTAATTAACATTAACGACAGCCCTAATTAACACTAACGACAGAGCTAATTAACCTTAACGACCCCCACCAGCTCATGGGCTCTATTTAAGCTTAATTTCCCCTTTTTCAGTGCCTTGATTGTGGATTTTCCTGCTCAGGTGCTGAGCAGTTGCAAATTATCCAAAATTGGGGTTCTATCCCAAAAGTAAACGGGCATTTTTTCCGTTGTTTTGTTGTGGGAACGCTGCTCATTCTTTTATTTAAGTATTAATTAAGTATTTTAAGTATCTCTTGACTCTTTGGTTCAGTTTAATGTGTTTTTCCATTCTCTTGCTGGTCAGCTCTTGGGTATTTTACCCAAAATAGACGATTCTGCTTTAAAAATACGTGTTTTTTCCCTTCCCTCAACCCATTTTTGTGTTAATTCACCCCACAAATCCCCCTAAATGTTTTGTGTCCTCATTTCCGGCGTTAGATTTGGGGGAAAAAGGCGGGAATTCGTCACTCCCTGGTGGTCTAGTGGTTAGGATTCGGCGCTCTCACCGCCGCGGCCCGGGTTCGATTCCCGGTCAGGGAAGGATCTCTTTTACATATTTTCACTTTAATTTCATTTTAATTTGAAAATATATCCAAATATTTTAAAATAAATTTTAATTTAAATTTTAATTTTAGAAAGATATTGTTTAATAGCGACTTCACCGTCTGTTCTCCATCACAGCCCGGCTAGCTCAGTCGGTAGAGCATGAGACTCTTAATCTCAGGGTCGTGGGTTCGAGCCCCACGCTGGGCGATCTCTTTATTTTCGATGCTACCGAAATTTTTGGGGTTGTTTCCGCGCTATTTGGAGATGCAGCTCCTTTATTTTTCCCCTTTTATCTTTATTGTTGCTTTAGGCTGTTTTCGAGCCGTTCAAACCTCCCCAGATTGGAATAATTATTGCCATTACTATTATTGCCATTACTATTATTGCCATTACTATTATTGCTATTATTTGCAATCCCAGGTGAAATGTGGAACATTACTACTGGACCAAAAAGCCCGAAAACCACAGAAAATCCACATTTTTCAGTTCATACCACCATACAGAGCCAAAAAAAACACCCCAAACAACCTATTTTCTTATATTTAACACCATATATTGAATATATTGAATACGGAATCATTGAGATGCTCAACATTTAATTCTTGTCGCGTCAAGCCTACAAAATTGTGTTAGATCCATCAAACCCGCCTCTTTGGGTCTTTCCTTCAGGTCAACGTTGGGTTGAATCCAATGTTGGGAGCCAGGGGGTGTTTTTTTCGGCAAAAAAGGGGGTAAGAAACCCCTCTTTTGGGTGGTTTTTTGGCCTTTTTGATGGTTTTGCACCATCTTCTCAAACCTTCCACTTATCTCAACTTTTATACCCAAAAATGGGCATTTTGCTAAATCAGAATGGAAAACAAAGCAGAAAGGGGGTTTTTTAACAGCCCGGCTAGCTCAGTCGGTAGAGCATGAGACTCTTAATCTCAGGGTCGTGGGTTCGAGCCCCACGTTGGGCGCTTAAGTTCTTTGTTTTTCCCTTTATTTGCCCAAACTTGCCTGTTTCTCTGCTGTGTCTAAAGCATCTTAAAACAATAAATGCGGGGGTTTTTTGCTCATAATTATTTACTTGGGAGACACGGCAATTAAAATTAATAGAGCGGAAAGGCGGAATTGTCTGATTTCAGCGTTTTAAGGTTGAATAATGCGGTTCGATTTTCTCTAGTTTGACGACAAAAGGGACACTGGAAATATCTGTACAGGGGGGTTTTTGGCTGTGGTTTTGGGGGGTTTTGGGGTGTTGTGGGTTTGGTTGGTTTGGGGTTCTTTTGTGTGTGTGTTGGGTTTTCTTTTTGTTCGCCTTTCCTTTCCTTCCATCACACGGGAGATGCGCCACTCCCTCCAGCATCTTCCCAGCCGGTCTCCCATCCAAGCACTGACCGGGCCCGACCCTGCTTAGCTTCCCACATCACATGAGATGGGGCATTCTCAGGGTGTTATGGCTACATATATATGTATATGTATGTATATATATGTGTGTTCCCCAAGTATATCCTGCCCCTTTATTCAAGGGCAGAGCAAAGGGGCAGGAGAACCTCTCTGGACCACCTGGTCTCCCATCCAAGCACTGACCGGGCCCGACCCTGCTTAGCTTCCCACATCACATGAGATGGGGCATTCTCAGGGTGCTGTGGCTGCATATATTATACATATATATATTTATTTATTTATTTATATATATATATAAAAGTTTCCCGAGTGTATCCTGACAGTATCTGAACTAAACCCTTTATTCAAGGGCAGAGCAGAGGGGCAGGAGAACCTCTCTGGACCCGCTGGTCTCCCATCCAAGCACTGACCGGGCCCGACCCTGCTTAGCTTCCCACATCACATGAGATGGGGTGTGCTCAGGGGGCTGTGGCTACATATATTATATATATATATACACATATATATATATATAAAAGTTCCCCAATTCTATCCTGACAGTATCTGAACTAAACCCTTTACTCAATGACAGAGCAGAGGGGCAGGAGAACCTCTCTGGACCAGCTGGTCTCCCATCCAAGCTCTGACCGGGCCCGACCCTGCTTAGCTTCCCACATCACATGAGATGGGGCAGTCTCAGGGTGCTATGGCTGCATATATTATACATATATATATATATATAAAAGTTTCGCGAGTGTATCCTGACAGTATCTGAACTAAACCCTTTATTCAAGGGCAGAGCAAAGGGGCAGGAGAACCTCTCTGGACCAGCTGGTCTCCCATCCAAGCACTGACCGGGCCCGACCCTGCTTAGCTTCCCACATCACATGAGATGGGGCGTGCTCAGGGGGGTGTGGCTACATATATTATACATATATATATATATATATATATAAAAGTTTCGCGAGTGTATCCTGACAGTATCTGAACTAAACCCTTTACTCAATGGCAGAGCAGAGGGGCAGGAGAACCTCTCTGGACCAGCTGGTCTCCCATCCAAGCACTGACCGGGCCCGACCCTGCTTAGCTTCCCAGATCAGGTGTTCTCAGGGTGCTATGGCTCGGTATATACATGGTATGGTCTCCCATCCAAGCACTGACCGGGCCCGACCCTGCTTAGCTTCCCAGATCACATGAGGTGGAACCCAAAGGCGAGTCGGGGCACCGGGGAGGGTTAAACCGTTGCGGGGACCTTGGGGACAGTGTCTGGGTTTGGGGACAGTGTCTGAGTTTGGGAACAGGTGGAGGGAGGTGTTGGGAACGTGATCCCGGCGCTGAGAAAAGCGCTTTGGCACCGAGCAGAGCCGAGGAGGAGGAGGGAAGAAGATGATGATGCCCACGGCGGGGGTGGGGGGGGGGGGGGGGAACCGTAAGTGATCCGGGGTGGGGAGGGTGACAAGAGGGGCCAAATGGGGTGACCGAGGGGGCTGGGGAAGGAACAGGAGCTGGAGAAACCACCGAGATGTCAGAGACGTCCAGGTCGCGGTTCCTTCATCACAACGGGCTGGGACGACTCCCCCGGTCCCGCTGGGACCCCCCACCCACCCGTTTGGGTCCCCAACTGCCCCCCGTGCAATATTTGGGGCGAATCGGGAGGATTTCCATCTCCTACGGCTGCGCTCCCAGGTATGGGGGTTGGGCAACAGGGGGCGCTTGTCTGGCCGTCCCTTTTATTCCCTAAATCTGCGTTTATCGTTGCGTTTATCGGGCTCTTCGCTATTCTGGCATCTCCGCTCACCGCGGATTATTCCCATAGAAATGGGTAATTTTACTAATTTGGCTAATTTAGCTGATTTAATTAATCTGGGGTTCATCCCTTTTGGCTTCGGTTGCCCGTTAATTAAAGGTCCCAAGCTGGAGGTGTTGAGGGGGTTAATTAGCGTTGATGGGTAGGACGGGTTGACCTGTTCTCGAGTGCTCGTTAGGAGGAGATTAAGTAGGCTCCACATTTGGCTTAATTAGGTGGTAATTTGACCCCCCCGGAGGTAACGAGATCGTTTGTATGGTGGGTTTGGATGGGAGAGATGAGACGAACCCACCTTAAATATCAACTGTGTTCTGTATCCATTACATTAAATATTATATTAAATAGCTATTTCATTAAATATTAGTTGTATTAAACATTATACTAAATATTAATGGTGTTAAATATCAATTAGAATAAATATTATACGGAATAGTAATTTCGTTGAATATTATAGTAAGTATTATACTAAATATTAAGTATCAACTATACTAAATATTACGGGAAGTATCAATTATAGTAACTAGTACCTCGAATATTAATTATAGTAAATATTACTTATATTAATTACTGTATTAAATATTAATGATAGTAAATATTACTTATATTAACATTACATTAAGTATCAACTATACTAAGTATTATATTAAGTATCAGCTATACTAAATATTACATTAAGTATCAACTATATTAAATATTAGCTTGAATATTAATGATAGTCAATATTAATGATATTAACTACCATATTAAATATTATAGTCAATATCAATGCTATTAACTACCATATTAAATATTAATTATAGTCAATATTAATTATATGAACTGCCATATTATATATCAATTATAGTCAATATCAATGCTATTAACTACCATATTAAATATTAATTATAGTCAATATTAATGATATGAACTATCATCTTATATATTGATTATAGTCAATATCAATGCTATTAACTACCATATTAAATATTAATTATAGCCAATATTAATGATATGAACTATCATATTATATATTGATTATAGTCAATATCAATGCTATTAACTACCATATTAAATATTAATTATAGCCAATATTAATGATATGAACTATCATATTATATATTGATTATAGTCAATATCAATGCTATTAACTACCATATTAAATATTAATTATAGCCAATATTAATGATATGAACTATCATATTATATATGGATTATAGTCAATATCAATGCTATTAACTACCATATTAAATATTAATTATAGCCAATATTAATGATATGAACTATCATATGATATATTGATTATAGTCAATATCAATGCTATTAACTACCATATTAAATATTAATTATAGTCAATATTAATTATATTAACTGCCATATTATATATTGATTATAGTCAATATCAATGCTATTAACTACCATATTAAATATTAATTATAGTCAATATCAATGCTATTAACTACCATATTAACTATTAATTATAGCCCAGTGGTGCCGGAGCAGCTGCCGAGCTCCATCATCTTATATTTAGTACTCAGTCTTATATTTAGTCCCGGCTCAACCAACAGAGCAACAAGACCCAGCTTGGGCGGCCAAACTCTTCCTTATTGCCCTGGAAATCACAGCACTGCACCGGACGACTTAAATTAGCCAAATTAGCAAGATTAATTAGCTAAATTACTCCTGGTGTTTGCAAAGGGTTCCTGACTCATATTACAGGTGGTTTTCATCCCAATTTGCCCATTTAGGACTAGAAATGAGCTTTAACAGCTCGGTTTATAAGTAATTCTGGGCTTGGGAAGGGAAGTAAAATCTAAATACAGGTGCTTAATTTGACCCATATGAGTAAATAAGATGGAATTAGTGACTTGGGTGAATGGCAGGATATGTCCTTCTATATTATGTCTTTCTATATTTCTTTCTATATTATTTATTTCTATATTTCTCTCTATATTATTTTTTCTATATTTCTCTCGATATTATTTTTTTCTATATTTCTCTCGATATTATTTATTTCTCTATTTATTTCTATGTATCCTATATATGAGCATCTACCTGCATATACACACATAAATCCCTCTTGGCTCCAGGTGTCCCCAGGCAAATGGTTGGGATGTTGGAAGCAAAGGATTATGAGATTGGGACCAAATGGTTGTGAGGTTGGGAGCAAAGGGTCGTGAGATGATTGAGATTGGGAGCAAAGGGTTGGGAGATATAGATTGATATTGGGAGCAAAGGGTTGGGAGATATAGATTGATATTGGGAGCAAAGGGTTGGGAGATATAGATTGAGATGGGGAGCAAAGGGTTGGGAGATATAGATTGAGATGGGGAGTAAAGGGTTGGGAGATATAGATTGAGATTGGGAGTAAAGGGCTGGGAGATATAGATTGAGATTGGGGGCAAAGGGCTGGGAGATATAGATTGAGATGGGGAGCAGAGGGTTGGGAGATATAGATTGAGATTGGGAGCAAAGGGTTGGGAGATATAGATTGAGATTGGGAGCAAAGGGTTGGGAGATATAGATTGAGATTGGGGGCAAAGAGTCGGGAGATGACTGAGATTGGGGGCAAAGGGTTGGGAGATGTAGATTGAGTGCAAAGGGTCGGGAGATATAGATTGAGATTGGGAGCAAAGGGCTGGGAGATATAGATTGAGATTGGGAGTAAAGGGCTGGGAGATATAGATTGAGATTGGGAGCAAAGGGCCGGGAGATATAGATTGAGATTGGGAGTAAAGGGTTGGGAGATATAGATTGAGATTGGGAGCGAAGGGTTGGGAGATATAGATTGAGATTGGGAGCAAAGGGCCGGGAGATATAGATTGAGATTGGGAGCAAAGGGTTGGGAGATATAGATTTGGAGCAAAGGGCTGGGAGATATAGATTGAGATTGGGAGTAAAGGGTTGGGAGATATAGATTGAGATTGGGAGCAAAGGGTTGGGAGATGATTGAGATTGGGGGCAAAGGGTTGGGAGATATAGATTGAGATTGGGAGCAAAGGGTTGGGAGATATAGATTGAGATTGGGAGCAAAGGGTTGGGAGATATAGATTGAGATTGGGAGCAAAGGGTTGGGAGATATAGATGGGGAGCAAAGGGCTGGGAGATATAGATTGAGACTGGGAGCAAAGGGCCGGGAGATGATTGAGATTGGGAGTAAAGGGTTGGGAGATATAGACTGAGATTGGGAGCAAAGGGTTGGGAGATATAGATTGAGATTGGGAGCAAAGGGCCGGGAGATATAGACTGAGATTGGGGGCAAAGGGCCGGGAGATGATTGAGATTGGGGGCAAAGGGCCGGGAGATGATTGAGATTGGGGGCAAAGGGCCGGGAGATGATTGAGATTGGGGGCAAAGGGTTGGGAGATATAGATTGAGATTGGGAGCAGAGGGTCGGGAGATATAGATTGAGATTGGGAGCAAAGGGCCGGGAGGTATAGACTGAGATTGGGAGCAAAGGGCCAGGAGGTATAGACTGAGATTGGGAGCAAAGAGTCGGGAGATGATTGAGATTGGGAGCGGAGGGTTGGGAGATATAGACTGGGAGCAAAGGGCCGGGAGATATAGATTGAGATTGGGAGCAAAGGGCTGGGAGATATAGATTGAGATTGGGAGTAAAGGGTTGGGAGATATAGATTGAGATGGGGAGCAGAGGGTCAGGAGATGTAGATTGAGATTGGGAGCAAAGGGCCGGGAGGTATAGACTGAGATTGGGTGCAAAGGGTTGGGAGATATAGATTGGGAGCAAAGGGCTGGGAGATATAGATGGAGATTGAGAGTAAAGGGTTGGGAGATATAGATTGAGATTGGGAGCGGAGGGTTGGGAGATATAGATTGAGATTGGGAGCAGAGGGTCGGGAGATATAGATTGAGATGGGGAGTAAAGGGTTGGGAGATATAGATTGAGATGGGGAGCAGAGGGTCAGGAGATGTAGATTGAGATTGGGAGCAAAGGGCCGGGAGATATAGATTGAGATTGGGAGCAAAGAGTCGGGAGATATAGATTGAGATTGGGAGCAAAGGGCCGGGAGATATAGATTGAGATGGGGAGTAAAGGGCCGGGAGATATAGATTGAGATTGGGAGCAAAGGGCCGGGAGATATAGATTGAGATTGGGAGTAAAGGGCTGGGAGATACAGATTGAGATTGGGAGCAAAGGGTTGGGAGATATAGATTTGGAGCAAAGGGCTGGGAGATATAGATTGAGATTGGGAGTAAAGGGTTGGGAGATATAGATTGAGATTGGGAGTAAAGGGCTGGGAGATATAGATTGAGATGGGGAGCAGAGGGTTGGGAGATATAGATTGAGATTGGGAGCAAAGGGTTGGGAGATATAGATTGAGATTGGGAGCAAAGGGTTGGGAGATATAGATTGAGATTGGGGGCAAAGGGTTGGGAGATATAGATTGAGATTGGGAGCAAAGGGTTGGGAGATATAGATTGAGATTGGGAGCAAAGGGTTGGGAGATATAGATTGAGATTGGGAGCAAAGGGTTGGGAGATATAGATTGAGATTGGGAGCAAAGGGTTGGGAGATATAGATTGAGATTGGGGGCAAAGAGTCGGGAGATGACTGAGATTGGGGGCAAAGGGTTGGGAGATGTAGATTGAGATTGGGAGCAAAGGGTTGGGAGATATAGATTGAGATTGGGGGCAAAGAGTCGGGAGATGACTGAGATTGGGGGCAAAGGGTTGGGAGATGTAGATTGAGATTGGGAGCAAAGGGCTGGGAGATATAGATTGAGATTGGGAGTAAAGGGTTGGGAGATATAGATTGAGATTGGGAGTAAAGGGCTGGGAGATATAGATTGAGATGGGAAGCAAAGGGTTGGGAGATATAGATGGGGAGCAAAGGGCTGGGAGATATAGATTGAGATTGGGAGCAAAGGGCCGGGAGATGATTGAGATTGGGAGTAAAGGGTTGGGAGATATAGACTGAGATTGGGAGCAAAGGGTTGGGAGATATAGATTGAGATTGGGAGTAAAGGGTTGGGAGATATAGATTGAGATTGGGAGCAAAGGGCTGGGAGATATAGATTGAGATTGGGAGTAAAGGCTTGGGAGATGTAGATTGAGATTGGGGGCAAAGGGTTGGGAGATATAGATTGAGATTGGGAGCAAAGGGTTGGGAGATCTAGATTGAGATTGGGAGCAAAGGGTCGGGAGATGATTGAGATTGGGAGCGGAGGGTTGGGAGATATAGACTGGGAGCAAAGGGCCGGGAGATATAGATTGAGATTGGGAGCAAAGGGCTGGGAGATATAGATTGAGATGGGGTGCAAAGGGTTGGGAGATATAGATTTGGAGCAAAGGGCCGGGAGATATAGATTGAGATTGGGGGCAAAGAGTCGGGAGATGATTGAGATGGGGGGCAAAGGGTTGGGAGATGTAGATTGGGAGCAAAGGGCCGGGAGATATAGATTGAGATTGGGGGCAAAGGGCCGGGAGGTATAGACTGAGATTGGGAGCAAATGGCCGGCAGCCATTTGTCCTTGTTCCCCCCTCCTCCTCCCCCCGTTGGCAGCGTGAGGAAACCGGAGCCCGCCAGAGCGCCCTCGGTTCCTGGAACAGCAACGCCCACGCGGGGCTGGTTGCCAAACATTCATGTTCCGCGTCCGTTGAGCAACGCGGAGGCCATGGCCGCCGTCTTCCTACCGGGGAACCTCCAAGACGAAGCCACTTGCTCCGTGTGCCTGGAGTTCTTCAAAGACCCCGTGTCCATCGAGTGCGGGCACAACTTCTGCCGCGCCTGCATCGTCAAGAGCTGGAAGGACCTCGAGGCCGATTTCCCGTGTCCGCAATGCCGGGAGGTTTTCCAACAGCGGAGCTTTAGGCCCAACCGGCAGTTGGCCAACATGGCCGAGATCATCGGCCAGTTCGCCCTGCGTGGGGCTAAAGGGGCTGAGGACGAGGGGCTGTGCCCCAAGCACCGCGAGGCGCTCAAGCTGTTCTGCAAGGACGACCGCAGGAGCATCTGCGTGGTGTGCGACCGGTCCCGCGACCACCGCCCGCACGCCGTGGTGCCCGTGGACGAGGCGGCCGAGGAGTACAAGGTGCTTGTCCGTCTGTCTGTCCGCCCTTCGGCTTGTTCTCCCTCCCAGCACTGTGTATTTGTGGTCATTGAACCCCCCCAAGTGGTCAGCTGAGCTTTGCTAAGCTCAGCCTTACACCCTGCAAAGAGCTGGTTGATGTGCAAGACCAATCTCAGGTGTGGTGCCCGTGGACGAGGCGGCCGAGGAGTACAAGGTGCTTGTCCGTCTGTCTGTCTGCCCTTCGGCTTGTTCTCCCTCCCAGCACTGTGTATTTGTGGTCATTGAACCCCCCCAAGTGGTCAGCTGAGCTTTGCTAAGCTCGGCTTTAGGCCCTGCAAAGAGCTGGTTGATGTGCAAGACCAATCTCAGGTGTGGTGCCCGTGGACGAGGCGGCCGAGGAGTACAAGGTGCTTGTCCGTCTGTCTGTCCGCCCTTTGGCTTGTTCTCCCTGCCGGCGTTCTGTATTTGTGGTCATTGAACCCCCCCAAGTGGTCAGCTGAGCTTTGCTAAGCTTGGCTTTAGACCCTGCAAAGAGCTGGTTGGTGGTTTCTACCTACTAAACCTCCCCCATCTAAATGTGCAAGACCCCCATATTTGAGGATTTTGAGTCATGTCTGTAGCTGAGGATACTGTGTGATTAGCTAATTTCATTAATTAATGTCACCTGAGCTTTGCTAAGCTCGGCTTTAGGCCCTGCAAAGACCTGGTTGATGTGCAAGACCCCCCAATCTCAGGTGTGGTGCCCGTGGACGAGGTGGCCGAGGAGTACAAGGTGCTTGTCCGTCTGTCTGTCCGCCCTTTGGCTTGTTCTCCCTGCCGGCGTTGTGTATTTGTGGGCGTTGAACCCCCCTGAGTGGTCGGCCAAGCTTTGCTAAGCTCGGCTTTAGGCCCTGCAAAGAGCTGGTTGATGTGCAAGACCAATCTCAGGTGTGGTGCCCGTGGACGAGGCGGCCGAGGAGTACAAGGTGCTTGTCCGTCTGTCTGTCCGCCCTTCGGCTTGTTCTCCCTGCCGGCGTTGTGTATTTGTGGTCGTTGAACCCCCCCAAGTGGTCAGCTGAGCTTTGCTAAGCTTGGCTTTAGACCCTGCAAAGAGCTGGTTGATGTGCAAGACCCCCCAATCTCAGGTGTGGTGCCCGTGGACGAGGTGGCCGAGGAGTACAAGGTGCTTGTCCGTCTGTCTGTCCACCCTTCGGCTTGTTCTCCCTCCCAGCACTGTGTATTTGTGGTCATTGAACCCCCCCAAGTGGTCAGCTGAGCTTTGCTAAGCTTGGCTTTAGACCCTGCAAAGAGCTGGTTGGTGGTTCCTACCTGCAAACCTCCCCCATCTAAATGTGCAAGACCCCCACATTTGAGGATTTTGGGTCATGTCTGTAGCTGAGGATACTGTGTGATTAGCTAATTTCATTAATTAATGTCACCTGAGCTTTGCTAAGCTCGGCTTTAGGCCCTGCAAAGAGCTGGTTGATGTGCAAGACCAATCTCAGGTGTGGTGCCTGTGGATGAGGTGGCCGAGGAGTACAAGGTGCTTGTCCGTCTGTCTGTCCACCCTTCGGCTTGTTCTCCCTGCTGGCGTTGTGTATTTGTGGGCGTTGAACCCCCCCAAGTGGTCAGCTGAGCTTTGCTAAGCTCAGCTTTACACCCTGCAAAGAGCTGGTTGATGTGCAAGACCCCCCAGTCTCAGGTGTGGTGCCCGTGGACGAGGCGGCCGAGGAGTACAAGGTGCTTGTCCGTCTGTCTGTCCGCCCTTCGGCTTGTTCTCCCTGCCGGCGTTGTGTATTTGTGGGCGTTGAACCCCCCTGAGTGGTCGGCCAAGCTTTGCTAAGCTCAGCCTTACACCCTGCAAAGAGCTGGTTGGTGGTTCCTACCTACTAAACCTCCCCCATCTAAATGTGCAAGACCCCCATATTTGAGGATTTTGAGTCATGTCTGTAGCTGAGGATACTGTGTGATTAGCTAATTTCATTAATTAATGTCACCTGAGCTTTGCTAAGCTTGGCTTTAGGCCCTGCAAAGAGCTGGTTGATGTGCAAGATCCCCCAATCTCGGGTGTGGTGCCCGTGGACGAGGTGGCGGAGGAGTACAAGGTGCTTGTCCGTCTGTCTGTCCGCCCTTCGGCTTGTTCTCCCTCCCAGCACTGTGTATTTGTGGGCGTTGAACCCCCCTGAGTGGTCGGCCAAGCTTTGCTAAGCTCAGCTTTACACCCTGCAAAGAGCTGGTTGATGTGCAAGACCAATCTCAGGTGTGGTGCCCGTGGACGAGGCGGCCGAGGAGTACAAGGTGCTTGTCCGTCTGTCTGTCCACCCTTCGGCTTGTTCTCCCTGCCGGCGTTGTGTATTTGTGGTCATTGAACCCCCCCAAGTGGTCAGCTGAGCTTTGCTAAGCTCAGCTTTACACCCTGCAATGAGCTGGTTGGTGGTTTCTACCTACTAAACCTCCCCCATCTAAATGTGCAAGACCCCCATATTTGAGGATTTTGGGTCATGTCTGTAGCTGAGGATACTGTGTGATTAGCTAATTTCATTAATTAATGTCACCTGAGCTTTGCTAAGCTCGGCTTTAGGCCCTGCAAAGAGCTGGTTGATGTGCAAGACCCCCCAATCTCAGGTGTGGCGCCCGTGGACGAGGTGGCGGAGGAGTACAAGGTGCTTGTCCGTCTGTCTGTCCGCCCTTCGGCTTGTTCTACCTCCCAGCACTGTGTATTTGTGGTCATTGAACCCCCCCAAGTGGTCAGCTGAGCTTTGCTAAGCTTGGCTTTAGACCCTGCAAAGAGCTGGTTGGTGGTTCCTACCTGCAAACCTCCCCTATCTAAATGTGCAAGACCCCACATTTGAGGATTTTGGGTCATGTCTGTAGCTGAGGATACTGTGTGATTAGCTAATTTCATTAATTAATGTCACCTGAGCTTTGCTAAGCTCGGCTTTAGGCCCTGCAAAGAGCTGGTTGATGTGCAAACCTCCCCCATCTAAATGGGCAAAATCCCCAAATATCAGGATTTTGGGTTGTGTCTGCAGCTGGAGATAGTGTGTGATTAGCTAATTCCATTTATTAGTGTCACCTGAGCTTTGCTAAGCTCGGCTTTACACCTTGCGAAGAGCCGGTTGATGGTTCCTATGTGCAAACCTCCCCGCTCTAAATGCACAAAACCCCCAAATATCAGGATTTTGGGTCATGTCTGTGGCTGGGGATTGTGATTAATTAATGTAATGTCACTTGAGCTTTGTTAAGCTCGGCTTTACACCCTGCAAAGAGCTGGTTGGTGCAATGTGCAAAACCCTCAGATTTCAGGATTTTGGGCCGTGTCTGCAGCTGGGGATAGTGATTAATTAATGTCATTAATTCTAATTGATTTAATGTCACTTGAGCTTTGCTAAGCTCGGCTTTACACCCTGCAATGAGCTGGTTGGTGCAATGTGCAAAACCCCCAGATTTCAGGATTTTGGGTCCTGTCTGCAGTGGGGATTGTGATTAATTAATGTCATTAATTCTAATTGATTTAATGTCACTTGAGCTTTGCTAAGCTCGGCTTTACACCTTGCAAAGAGCTGTTCGATGTCTAAATGTGCAAAACCCCCAGATTTCAGGATTTTGGGTCCTGTCTGCAGTGGGGATCATGATTAATTAATGTCATTAATTCTAATTGATTTAATGTCACTTGAGCTTTGCTAAGCTCGGCTTTACACCCTGCAAAGAGCTGGTTGATGTGCAAACCTCCCCCCTCTAAATGCACAAAACCCCCACATTTCAGGCTTTGGGTGGTGTCTGCAGCTGGATATAGCAATTAATTAATGTCATTAATCCTAATTAATTTAAAATTGAACACCGCTCTGCAAACCCCACCTGCGGGCCCTTGGGCTCGGGCCAATGGAGCGAAGAGCTGAGTGTATTTTAGGCCTGGGCGAGCACCCAAAGGTGAATGTGAGCTGGGCTTAAGCCAGGCTGGACTTTGGACCAGGAACAGCTGGTGAAGATTGAGCCTTTTCCAGCCCGGATTCCTCTTTCAGTGTTGGGGGGTTGGGAATGTGGGTTTGTGGGTGGTTGAGCTGAGTTGAGCCCGGCTTTGCTGGGGGGGAGGGGTTGAGCCCGGCTTTGCTGGGGGGGAGGGGTTGAGCCCGGCTTTGCTGGGGGGGAGGGGTTGAGCCCGGCTTTGCTGGGGGGGAGGGGTTGAGCCCGGCTTTGCTGGGGGGGAGGGGTTGAGCCCGGCTTTGCTGGGGGGGAGGGGTTGAGCCCGGCTTTGCTGGGGGGGAGGGGTTGAGCCCGGCTTTGCTGGGGGGAGGGTTGAGCCTGGCTTTGCTGGCTCTGGGTTGAGCGGCTGCAAAGGGCAAATGGGCGGGAAAAGGCGAAAGGAAAAGGGAGTGGATGCAAAAATTAAAGGGGAAAATGCGAAAATAAAGGGGGAGCGGATGTAAAGGAAAAGGTGCGAATGCGAAGGGGAGAAAAGGGAGCAAATGCGAAGGAAAAGGGGGTGGAAATGCAGGAAGAAAAGGGGGCAAATGCAAAAGAAAGGAAAAGGAGCAAATCCAAAAAGGGAGCAAATGTAAATGCAAAAGGAAAAGGGGGTGGAAATGCAAAAGGAAAAGGGGGTGGAAATGCAAAAGGAAAAGGAGGTGGAAATGCAAAAGAAAGGAAAAGGAGCAAATCCAAAAAGGGAGCAAATGTAAATGCAAAAGGAAAAGGGGCTGGAAATGCAAAAGGAAAAGGGGCTGGAAATGCAAAAGGAAAAGGGGCTGGAAATGCAAAAGGAAAAGGGGGTGGAAATGCAAAAGGAAAAGGAGCGAATGCGAAACATAAGAGGAGCAAAAGGAAAGGAAAAGAGGGTGGAAATGCAAGGAAAGGAAAAGGGAGCGAATGCAAAAGAAAGGAAAAGGAGCAAATCCAAAAAGGGAGCAAATGTAAATGCAAAAGGAAAAGGGGGAGCAAATGCGAAACATAAAGGGGGTGGAAATGCAAAAGGAAAAGGGGGTGGAAATGCAAAAGGAAAAGGGAGCAAATGCAAAAGAAAGGAAAAGGAGCAAATCCAAAAAGGGAGCAAATGTAAATGCAAAAGGAAAAGGGGCTGGAAATGCAAAAGGAAAAGGGGCTGGAAATGCAAAAGGAAAAGGGGCTGGAAATGCAAAAGGAAAAGGGGCGAATGCAAAGGAGAGAAAAGGAAGCGAATTCGAAACATAAGAGGAGCAAATGTGAAGGAAAAGGGGCTGGAAATGCAAGGAAAGGAAAAGGGAGCGAATGCAAAAGGAAAAGGGAGCGAATGCAAAAGGAAAAGGGTGTGGAAATGCAGGAAGAAAAGGGAGCAAATGCAAAAGAAAGGAAAAGGAGCAAATCCAAAAAGGGAGCAAATGTAAATGCAAAAGGAAGAGGGGGTGGAAATGCAAAAGGAAAAGGGGGTGGAAATGCAAAAGGAAAAGGGGGTGGAAATGCAAAAGGAAAAGGGGGTGGAAATGCAAAAGGAAAAGGGGGTGGAAATGCAAAAGGAAAAGGAGCGAATGCGAAACATAAGAGGAGCAAAAGGAAAGGAAAAGAGGGTGGAAATGCAAGGAAAGGAAAAGGGAGCGAATGCAAAACAAAAAAGGGGGAAATGCAAAAGGAAAAGGGGGAGCAAAGGGAAAGGAAAAGGAGCAAATGCAAAACAAAAAAGGGGGAAATGCGAAAGGAAAAGGGGGAGCAAATGGGAAGGAAAAGGAGCAAATGCAAAGAAAAGGGGGTGGAAATGCAAGAAGAAAAGGGTGCGAATGCGAAAGGAAAAGAGGGCGCGAATGCGAAAGGAATGAAAGCAAAGCAAAGCATGTTGCTCCTTTGCCCCCAGGAGAAGATCCAGTGCCGCCTGGACGTGCTGAAGAAGGAGCGGCAGGAGCTGCTGGAGTTCAAGGTGAACGACGACAAGAAGACGCAGGAGCTGCTGGTTGGTACCGCCGGTTTGGCCCAAGCGCCGGGTTTAGGCCACGACACAACCGGCAGCGCACCTAAGCCCGGCTTTGTTTGATAGGCGGCCGCTCAACCGCGTTGGTGATGCCAAAGGGCGGCCGTGTGTCCCCGGGGAGGTCTCGGGTGGGGTGGTCTACCACAGCATCCTCATTGAACTGAATGGGTGAAGGTCAATGGGGCAGAGTCCAGTTGGACACTTGGATCTAGTGCAGTGCCCCAGGGGTCGCTATAGGGCCTATATTATTCCATATATTCGTCAATGAGTTGGATGAGGGAGCAGAGTGACTGTGCTGGTGGCACCAAACTGGGTGACACTGGGAGCTGTGCTGCCACCAGAGACCTGCACAGGCTGCAAGGAATTCAATGTAGGTCAGAGAGGTTCTCCTGCCCCTCTGCTCTGCCTTTGAGTAAAGGGTTTAGTTCAGATACTATCAGAATATACTTGGGGAACTCATACATACATGTGTGTGTGTATATATATATATATGTATATAGTAAATGCAGCCACAGCACCCTGAGCACGCCCCATCTCATGTGATGTGGGAAGCTAAGCAGGGTCGGGCCCGGTCAGTGCTTGGATGGGAGACCAGCTGGTCCAGAGAGGTTCTCCTGCCCCTCTGCTCTGCCATTGAATAAAGGGCTTAGGTTAGATACTGTCAGGATATACTTGGGGAACTTATATCTATCTATCTATAATTTCATATATATATGTATATATAAATATAATAGATGAAACCACACCCCTCTGAGAACGCCCCATCTCATGTGATCTGGGAAGCTAAGCAGGGTCGGGCCCGGTCAGTGCTTGGATGGGAGACCAGCTGGGTCAGAGATTCTTCTGCCCCTCTGCTCTGCCATTGAAAAATGGGTTTAGTTCACATACTCTCAGGATATACTTGGGGAACTTATATCTATCTTATCTATCTATCTAATCTATCTTATCTGTATATCTATCTAATATATGCAGCCACACCCCCCTGAGCACGCCCCATCTCATGTGATCTGGGAAGCTAAGCAGGGTCGGGCCCGGTCAGTGCTTGGATGGGAGACCAGCTGGTCCAGAGAGGTTCTCCTGCCCCTCTGCTCTGCCCTTGAATAAAGGGGCAGGATATACTTGGAGAACACACATATATATACATACATACATATATATATATAGCCATAGTACCCTGCGAACGCCCCCATCTCATGTGATCTGGGAAGCTAAGCAGGGTCGGGCCCAGTCAGTACTTGGATGGGAGACCAGGAAGCCAATGGTACCTGGGGGGTTAGAAGGGGGTGGTCAGTAGGTCAGAGAGGTTCTCCTGCCCCTCTGCTTTGCCCTGGGGAGACCACATCTGGAATATTGTGTCCAGCTGTGGCCCCTCAGTTCCAGCAGGACAGGGAACTGCTGGAGAGGGTCCAGTGTAGGGCAACCAAGATGCTGAAGGGAGTGGAGCATCTCCCGTGTGAGGAAAGGCTGAGGGAGCTGGGGCTCTGGAGCTAGACAAGAGGAGACTGAGGGGGGACTCATTCATGGGGATCATCATGCTTAGGCTGGGCCTGGGGTTTATCTGAGTATAAAGATGGGTCTGGATGGAGAAACGCTGCTCTGAGCGAGTTCTCCTACACCGACCCTTCCCCCAGTTTGGGTGGTGGGACCAGTAGATGGCAACAAATGGCTATTGTGATCCACAGTCCGATGCCTCCGGGTCCTTCCCCCTACATTAACGTGTAAATACAGATATATACAGGTATCTATACACTTATATATATATCCCAGAAGAGCCTGTTTGACACTAAGGATCCCCAGTCCAATGCCTCTCAATCCTTCCCCCTACATTAACTTGCCAATACAGATATATACAGGTATCTATATATTCCAGAAGAGCCTGTTTGACACTAAGGATCCCCAGTCCAATGCCTCTCAATCCTTCCCCCTACGTTAACTTGTCAATAGAGGTGTATACAGGTATCTATACACTTATATATATTCCAGAAGAGCCTGTTTGACATTAAGGATCCACAGTCCGATGCCTCTGGGTCCTCCCCCTACATTAACTTGTCAATAGAGGTATATACAGGTATCTATATATTCCAGAAGAGCCTGTTTGACATTAAGGATCCCCAGTCCGATGCCTTGGGGTCCTTCCCCCTACATTAATGTGTAAATACAGATATATACAGGTATCTATATATTCCAGAAGAGCCTGTTTGACATTAAGGATCCCCAGTCCGATGCCTCTGGGTCCCTCCCCCTACATTAACTTGTCAATAGAGGTATATACAGGTATCTATACACTTATATATATTCCAGAAGAGCCTGTTTGACACTAAGGATCCACAGTCCAATGCCTCTTGGTCCTTCCCCCTATGTTAACTTGTCAATAGAGGTATATACAGGTATCTATATATTCCAGAAGAGCCTGTTTGACATTAAGGATCCACAGTCTGATGCCTCTCAATCCTTCCCCCTACATTAACGTGTAAGTACAGATATATACAGGTATCTATATATTCCAGAAGAGCCTGTTTGACATTAAGGATCCCCAGTCCGATGCCTCTGGGTCCCTCCCCCTACATTAACTTGTCAATAGAGGTATATACAGGTATCTATACACTTATATATATTCCAGAAGAGCCTGTTTGACATTAAGGATCCACAGTCCGATGCCTTGGGGTCCTTCCCCCTACATTAACGTGTAAATACAGATATATACAGGTATCTATATATTCCAGAAGAGCCTGTTTGACATTAAGGATCCCCAGTCCAATGCCTCTCAATCCTTCCCCCTACGTTAACTTGTCAATAGAGGTGTATACAGGTATCTATACACTTATATATATATCCCAGAAGAGCCTGTTTGACATTAAGGATCCCCAGTCCGATGCCTCTTGGTCCTTCCCCCTACATTAATGTGTAAATACAGATATATACAGGTATCTATATATTCCAGAAGAGCCTGTTTGACACTAAGGATCCCCAGTCCAATGCCTCTCAATCCTTCCCCCTACATTAACTTGTCAATAGAGGTATATACAGGTATCTATACACTTATATATATTCCAGAAGAGCCTGTTTGACACTAAGGATCCACAGTCCGATGCCTCCGGGTCCTTCCCCCTACATTAACGTGTAAATACAGATATATACAGGTATCTATATATTCCAGAAGAGCCTGTTTGACATTAAGGATCCCCAGTCCAATGCCTCTTGGTCCTTCCCCCTACGTTAACTTGTCAATAGAGGTATATACAGGTATCTATATATTCCAGAAGAGCCTGTTTGACACTAAGGATCCACAGTCCAATGCCTCTTGGTCCTTCCCCCTACGTTAACTTGTCAATAGAGGTGTATACAGGTATCTATACACTTATATATATTCCAGAAGAGCCTGTTTGACATTAAGGATCCACAGTCCGATGCCTCTTGGTCCTTCCCCCTACGTTAACTTGTCAATAGAGGTGTATACAGGTATCTATACACTTATATATATTCCAGAAGAGCCTGTTTGACATTAAGGATCCACAGTCCGATGCCTCCGGGTCCTTCCCCCTACATTAACGTGTAAATACAGATATATACAGGTATCTATATATTCCAGAAGAGCCTGTTTGACACTAAGGATCCACAGTCCAATGCCTCTTGGTCCTTCCCCCTACGTTAACTTGTCAATAGAGGTGTATACAGGTATCTATACACTTATATATATTCCAGAAGAGCCTGTTTGACATTAAGGATCCACAGTCCGATGCCTCTGGGTCCTCCCCCTTACGTTAACTTGTCAATAGAGGTATATACAGGTATCTATATATTCCAGAAGAGCCTGTTTGACACTAAGGATCCCCAGTCCGATGCCTCTTGGTCCTTCCCCCTACATTAACGTGTAAATACAGATATATACAGGTATCTATATATTCCAGAAGAGCCTGTTTGACATTAAGGATCCCCAGTCCGATGCCTCCGGGTCCTCCCCCTTACGTTAACATGCAGATCGCGGCGGCGGTTGTGTCCAACCCAGCTCTTGTCGCCCCAGCGAACCATCGCCAGCGAGCGGCAGAAGCTGCTCCTGGAGTTCGAGAAGCTGCGGCAGTTCCTGCAGGAGCAGGAGCGCCTCCTGTTGGCCCAACTGGACAAGATGGAGAGCAACGTCGGCCGCAGGCAGAACGACAACATCACCGACCTCTCCAGGGAGATCGCGCTCCTCAACAAGCTCATCGCGGAGCTGGAGGAGAAGATTCAGCAGCCCATGCTTGAGTTCCTCAAGGTGGGACGTCTGCCATAGAACGAGCCCTCAGATCCAAGTTATGACCCTTTTTTGCCCCTTTTTAAGGTGTTTTCTGGGTGTTGTCAAGGTGTTTTGAGGATAAATGTCCCTTTGTGGCCCAACTTTAATGAGTAGATGGTGTCTGAGAGCCCTGAGTTGGAGGACAAGGTTCAACAGCCCATGCTCGAGTTCCTCAAGGTGGGACATTGACCACCAAACAGGCCCTTAGATCCAAGTTATGACCCTTTTTCACCCCTTTTAACGTGTTTTCTGGGTGTCCTAGAGGTGTTTTGAGGATAAATGTCCCATTTTGGCCCAACTTTAATGAGTAGATGGTGTCTGAGTGTCCTGATTTGGAGGACAAGGTTCAACAGCCCATGCTCGAGTTCCTCAAGGTGGGACATTAACCACCAAATGAGCCCTTAGATCCAAGTTATGACCCTTTTTCACCCCTTTATAACGTGTTTTCTGGGTGTCCTAGAGGTGTTTTGAGGATAAATGTCCCATTTTGGCCCAACTATAATGAGTAGATGGTGTGTGGTGGTATCTGAGAGCCCTGAGTTGGAGGACAAGGTTCAGCAGCCCATGCTCGAGTTCCTCAAGGTGGGACATTGACCACCAAATGAAGATCAGATCCAAGTTATGACCCTTTTTCGCCCCTTTTAACGTGTTTTCTGGGTGTCCTAGAGGTGTTTTGAGGATAAATGTCCCTTTTTGGCCCATCTTTAATGAGTAGATGGTGTCTGAGTGTCCTGATTTGGAGGACAAGGTTCAACAGCCCATGCTCGAGTTCCTCAAGGATGGAACGTCTACCATCAAACAAGATCCACGTTATGACCCTTTTTCACCCCTTTTAACGTGTTTTCTGAGTGTCCTAGAGGTGTTTTGAGGATAAATGTCCCTTTTTGGCCCAACTTTAATGAGTAGATGGTGTCTGAGAGCCCTGAGTTGGAGGAGAAGGTTCAACACCCCATGCTCGAGTTCCTCAAGGTGGGACATTGACCACCAAATGAAGATCAGATCCAAGTTATGACCCTTTTTCGACCCTTTTTAATGTGTTTTCTGGGTGTCGTCGAGGTGTTTTGAGGATAAATGTCCCTTTTTGGCCCAACTTTAATGAGTAGATGGTGTCTGAGAGCCCTGAGTTGGAGGACAAGGTTCAACAGCCCATGCTCGAGTTCCTCAAGGTGGGACATTGACCACCAAATGAACTCTCAGATCCAAGTTATGACCCTTTTTCGCCACTTTTTAATGTGTTTTCTGGGTGTCCTAGAGGTGTTTTGAGGATAAATGTCCCATTTTGGCCCAACTTTAATGAGTAGATGGTGTGTGGTGGTGTCTGAGAGCCCTGAGTTGGAGGAGAAGGTTCAACAGCCCATGCTCGAGTTCCGCAAGGTGGGACATTGACCAACAAATGAACCCTTAGATCCAAGTTATGACCCTTTTTCACCCCTTTTAACGTGTTTTCTGGGTGTCGTCGAGGTGTTTTGAGGATAAATGTCCCATTTTGGCCCAACTTTAATGAGTAGATGGTGTCTGAGAGCCCTGAGTTGGAGGAGAAGGTTCAACAGCCCATGCTCGAGTTCCGCAAGGTGGGACATTGACCAACAAATGAACCCTTAGATCCAAGTTATGACCCTTTTTCACCCCTTTTAACGTGTTTTCTGGGTGTCCTAGAGGTGTTTTGAGGATAAATGTCCCTTTTTGGCCCATCTTTAATGAGTAGATGGTGTCTGAGAGCCCTGAGTTGGAGGAAAAGGTTCAACAGCCCATGCTCGAGTTCCTCAAGGTGGGACATTGACCAACAAATGAACCCTTAGATCCAAGTTATGACCCTTTTTCGCCACTTTTAACATGTCTTTTCGGTGTCCTAGAGGTGTTTTGAGGATAAATGTCCCATTTTGGCCCATCTCTAATGAGTAGATGGTGTCTGAGTGTCCTGATTTGGAGGACAAGCTTCAACAGCCCATGCTCGAGTTCCTGAAGGTGGGACATTGACCACCAAATGAAGATCAGATCCAAGTTATGACCCTTTTTCGCCCCTTTTAACGTGCTTTCTGGGTGTCGTCGAGGTGTTTTGAGGATAAATGTCCCTTTTTTGCCCAACTTTAATGAGTAGATGGTGTCTGAGAGCCCTGAGTTGGAGGAGAAGGTTCAACAGCCCATGCTCGAGTTCCTCAAGGTGGGACATTAACCACCAAACGAGCCCTTAGATCCAAGTTATGACCCTTTTTCACCCCTTTTAACATGTTTTTTCGGTGTCCTAGAGGTGTTTTGAGGATAAATGTCCCTTTTTGGCCCAACTTTAATGAGTAGATGGTGTCTGAGAGCCCTGAGTTGGAGGAGAAGGTTCAACAGCCCATGCTCGAGTTCCTCAAGGTGGGACGTCTACCATCAAACAAGATCCATGTTATGACCCTTATTCACCCTTTTAAACGTGTTTTCTGGGTGTCCTAGAGGTGTTTTGAGGATAAATGTCCCTTTTTGGCCCAACTTTAATGAGTAGATGGTGTCTGAGAGCCCTGAGTTGGAGGAGAAGGTTCAACAGCCCATGCTCGAGTTCCTCAAGGTGGGACATTGACCACCAAATGAAGATCAGATCCAAGTTATGACCCTTTTTCGCCACTTTTTAACGTGTTTTCTGGGTGTCCTAGAGGTGTTTTGAGGACAAATGTCCCATTTTGCCCCAACTATAATGAGTAGATGGTGTCTGAGAGCCCTCAGATGGAGGACAAGATTCAACAGCCCATGCTCGAGTTCCTCAAGGTGGGACACTGACCACCAAACGAGCCCTTAGATCCAAGTTATGACCCTTTTTCACCCCTTTTAACGTGTTTTCTGGGTGTCCTAGAGGTGTTTTGAGGATAAATGTCCCATTTTGGCCCAACTTTAATGAGTAGATGGTGTCTGAGTGTCCTGAGTTGGAGGACAAGGTTCAACAGCCCATGCTCGAGTTCCTCAAGGATGGAACGTCTACCATCAAACAAGATCCATGTTATGACCCTTTTTCACCCTTTTAAACGTGTTTTCTGGGTGTCCTAGAGGTGTTTTGAGGATAAATGTCCCATTTTGGCCCAACTTTAATGAGTAGATGGTGTGTGGTGGTATCTGAGAGCCCTGAGTTGGACGACGAGGTTCAACAGCCCATGCTCGAGTTCCTCAAGGTGGGACATTGACCACCAAATGAACTCTCAGATCCAAGTTATGACCCTTTTTCGCCCCTTTTTGACGTGTTTTCTGGGTGTCCTAGAGGTGTTTTGAGGATAAATGTCCCTTTTTGGCCCAACTTTAATGAGTAGATGGTGTCTGAGAGCCCTGAGTTGGAGGACAAGGTTCAACAGCCATGCTCAAGTTCCTCAAGGTGGGACACTGACCACCAAACGAGCCCTTAGATCCAAGTTATGACCCTTTTTCGACCCTTTTTAATGTGTTTTCTGGGTGTCCTAGAGGTGTTTTGAGGATAAATGTCCCTTTTTGGCCCGACTTTAATGAGTAGATTGTGTGTGGTGGTGTCTGAGCACCCTGAGCTCTGCTAGGCCAGGCCTAACAACCAAACGGCCTAAACCAGCGGTGTGCTCTGTATATTGATTCAACTCCTGCCTACAGGAGGTTGTTTCAGGTCAAAACGAGCGATTAATTAAGCTGCAAAGTATGAGGGAGCGAACAGCGGGAGCCCAGGGATCGATTGCAACGCCAAGACCCAAACTGGAGCCCATCCAGCCCTCCCTGTTACCCAAATCCTCCTTCCCAACCTAAGCCGGGTTTGAAAACTAAACCCGAGCTGCCCATCATGAAATT